>NC_085845.1:200270878-200570878 GCF_035594765.1 Anolis carolinensis | reverse complement strand
AATGTTTTCGAACTGCTAGGTTGGCAGGAGCTAGGGCTAACAGCGGGAGCTCACCCCGTTCTGTGGATTCAAACTGCAACCTTCAGGTCATCAGCAGAAGGATTAACCCATTGCGCCACTGAGGCCCCTATTAAAGTGGTATCCAAGTGATATCGAGAAATCGAGTCCCCAAATTATGAAATATATACAATTACTGTATATACTCGAATATATGCCTAGTTTTTCAGCCCTTTTTTTAAGACTGAAAGTGCCCCCCTTGGCTTATACTCGGGTGAGGGCCTTGGTTGGCTTATATTTGGGTCGGCTTATAGTCAAGAATATATGGTACATTTATTATTTTTCTCTATTATTGTTCCTACTATTACATTTATTTTACTCTATTTTTATTATTATTATTATTATTATTATTATTATTATTATTAATAATAATACATTTATTATTTCACTCTGATCTTATTATTATTGTTGCATTTATTATTTTACTCTATTTATTATTACATGTATTATTTTCCTGTATTTATTATTATTACATGTATTATTTTACTCTATTATTATTAAAAGGATACATAAGCACATTTACATCAAAGAAGATGAGAATAATGATTTGATCAGAGTTGGACAGTCTTATCTTAAATTTGAGCTTTATGTAAATATTCAAAAATATTTAACCTACAGATGCCTCAATTAATGTAATTTTATTGGTATCTATTTTTATTTCTGAAATTTACCACTCTCGGCTTATACTGGAGTCCCAGTTTTTTGGTGGTAAAATTAGGTGCCTCGGCTTATATTTGTGTCAGCTTATACTCGAGTACATACAATATACGAAATAGAAACTGCGGCTCTGCAAAATCCAGCGAGGCCTGTTTTTGCTTTACACTAACTTTTTGTGTAAACTGTTCCTGGAAGGTCGTCTGGTTGCACCCAAAACCTCTGCCTTTAATTCCTATAATCCCCTCACAATGGATAGGGAGACTATCATAAATACTTTTGAAACTTTAAAAAGCATTTAAAAGGTTATTTTATTTTGTTCACAATGAGACAGAGTATTAGGCAGATTCTTGCATAGGCTACACAAACAAAGGGGATTTTATATTTTTACTCAGCATTCATACACATATACACATTCACTCCTCAGCTTTCATACATTACCATCTCTTCTTCCTTCTTCTGGAAAAGAGATCCTGAAGTAGGCCAGATTGCGTTCCCATCAAATCTGTCATTCTGCGGATACACCATCTTCTTCCATTCCTTGCAGAAGATGGCGGGTGGACCAGTTGGCCACAATTTTTGGACAGTATTTCGGCTGATGTTGCTCCAAAAAGTTGTAAATGAATGGCAGGTGTTTTCCAGCTTAAACTTGTTAACTCCATCAGTTTCTGGACAGATGTTGACTTTTCTTCCTTAAGTGATCATTGGTTTTCCTTCTTAAGGTGCATAGATTGATTCCTTTTTTAATGTAAAGAACCTTGTAAACATTTTCTTAACTAAAAGAGCCATTGTCTCTGGTAATGTAAACATGTTGTTTTCCACCAAGAGTTAATCATTTGTCTCTGGTCATCAATGTCAGCAGTTCAGCAACTTTTCATTACTGTTCATGAATTCCTTTCTTCTTTGTGGTTTTCCAGGCTTCATTTCTTAGGATGGCATCTCTAGCCTCTATAGATCCCAACCATACACCTTTTATACAATTTCATTCAATCCATACAATCTTATATTCCTGACAAATGGGGGAAATTACTCAATGAATGTATGTCAGAGTGTTTCCTGCTCCCCTTGATAAGATCAGTGATATCTGTGAGAAGGATCTGGCACTCATGCACCAAGCCAGTTTCACCTATTGCAATGGACATCATCCCCAAATATCTATTGTGTACATTGGACTAACCCTAATACATTCACCAGAGCAAGACAATTAAACTCATAATGGACCCCATTACCTGATAATTATTGCACCCCTAGGCTGCATAGGCACCTTGAAACCACACTGGAACCCAGAATATAAGCAAACAAGCTGTTTCTTGAATACTATAAGTAAGCACAAGCAAATAAAGTTCAGAGTCAATAAAATGGGTTTAAATCCACAAGAGCAATGTACTTGAAAGTCTTAAAGCAAGAGTCTAAGAAAGTCACTCAAATATCATAGTCCAAACCAGAACTCCAACTCAGTCCCACGAAAAGTATCAAGAGTAGTCCAAACAAGATTCAATTCCAAGGCATGAAACAATCTGGAACCACAGGAAACAGGGCTAGAATGCAGGATCAAACTCCAATATGATCCAAGGTATTAAAATCCACACGGCAAAGTCACTGGAGCATTCAACTGGATTCAAAGGCAAAAACAAGGCAGGAACTTGAATCAAAATCCACAGCTGCAAAACATACAAGAACATGGAGCAAAGATCTTCCTCTCTGAATTGCTAAGTTGACACCTCTGCCATAGCAGAGAGGGACCAGGCATTTAAGGAAAATTCAAGGTCTTCCTTCCATGAGAAAACTATTTCTCTCAAGAAAACTACTCATTAGTGCACTTCAAAAGCAGTCGTTTACTCCGTAAACATTCATGCTTCCTTCTTCTGTGAGTGATCACCTCCCTCCTGTCAAACACATTATCCTCCTCTAAACTAGAATGTCCATCTGGCACCTGGAGAACTGGCCTTGACAGCGGAGAAGAATGCGGAGAAGAATGTGGTTCAGAATGCCTGCTTGCAACCATTCTGTCTCTGGTCCCAGAATCCACTGGAACAGACTCTGGCTGCATCTCAGGCCCAAATTCTGGCTGGACGTCAGGCCCAAACCCAGAATCCTCTGGCAAAGCAGGTGCAGGTACAATTACTGGCTGAATGGGCCCAATCTCAGCCTCAGGCTGAACTACAACAATTCCTTTCAGATTGCACCCCTTTAGGAGGTGGACCATTAAATGGCCTGACACTTCAGATCTGTCAATGACAGTTTATTGGATTTTCTCCCATATGAACAGCTAACAAGCAAAAACATTGGATGGAGTCCTGAGCCACTCAGAATACGGGTCCTAGCTGGACTGTTTTCCAACCAATCAAGAGCTAGCTCGGTTTTCTTGAATGGCTGTGTAAAGAAGTATGAATTTTAGTTTACAGATGCCATGTTTAACTGTGTTTTAAAAAGGGTTAATATTTCAGTTACTCTGCTCTCATGAGTGGTTGCCATGGAGAAGGGGGTGGAGCCAACTGGGTTAGCTGAAGAGAGAGCAGAATTTGGAGGGAAACTCAGTCAGTCAGTGTCTGTGGTCAGCGAACCACAGGGAAGTCTCATTCTCAGTTGGAGGATCAGGGTGGCTCAAATGTGGGATTTGAGTCCATTCTAAAATAAGTTTGGTGACTTATTTTAGGTAGTCTGTGCCCTGATAAGGTACAGGGAAGTCTGATTCTCAGTTGAGGGAATCAGGGAGGCTCAAGAGTTTATTTGAGTCAGTTTAAAATAAGTTTGGTGGCTTATTTTAAGGTAGTCTGTTAGTGGAGAAAGAAGTGACATTTTAGGAAGCTTGAATCACCTCATTCTGTTATTGCAATTGTTAAGGAAAGTGCCTCTAAGTGAGAAATTGTAACCATTAAGCTGTGCCTGAATAAACTTTTTATTGTTCTCTCAAACATCTCAATCTGTCATATATACACACATCAAGAATAAACAAGAAGAAGGAAGAAAATTAAAAGTCTCCTCTCTAAGTAGCCAGTGGCTAAATTTTCCAATAGTGGTGGCAAGAGTTGATAATCCCCTTTGTAATTTGGTGGCAGCATTATAAAACATCTATAATTTGGTGGCAGCTTTTAAATAAAAACATGTTTAATAACTGGTGGCAGCGGATATAAAATATATAATAATTAATTAATAGAACCATCATCCTTCTCCACAATTGGTGTCAGAGGTGGGATTTTTAAAAAGATTCCCCCCTGCCTGAGTCCTTTACAGGCTGTCAAATGAAATAAAAATGCTCTGTATTTTCAATTGCAGTATGTCAGTACTTTAAAGTGCGTTCTCTGCTGACATCCTCTCTAGCAATTGAGAATAAAGCTCTGCTTTTGCCTTCTACTTGTCTGTGTCTGATTTGGCCATCTGGATGACTTAGACACCGGACTTCCGAATCCCCGGTTCTGGCAGTTGCTGAACTCACTCATTGCAAGTGCCATAACTATAGTGTGGTGATACTAAGCTCTGAGATGCTGTCACAAATCCAAAAACAGTGGGATGGTTTACAACTGCAGACTACCAGGTAACCATCATATGCATTGTGATCAAATGACCACCCGGCCTACCACTTTTTGGTGAGAAAAAGCAGAATTAGTTGCCCAGAGAGACTAGGCATCAGTTGCCAAGTTTTCTTATTCGATGGGATCACTGGACAATCTCAAGATTTCCATGTCAAATTAATTTATTTCCTTTGTGGATATTTTCCCTAACAGATACTGGAGATTGTGGTCATTTTGCAGACAGGTCAAAGCCTTTCTTTGCCCACAGGCCTTTGGAGAAGGATACTGGGCACGCTGCTGGTGGGGATTATGTGTTTTGAAATGAATTTTTAATTGTATTTCTTATATTCCAGTTGTATTTCAACCTAACCCATAATGTACTATTTAATTCCCATAGCTTCCTATAAGTCTGTGAAGGATTTGAGATTCTTAGAATTTAGAATTTTTAGAATTGGGTGCAGATTCTTAGAATTTATTTGGCTGCCAGGAGAGGAATAAGGATTTCTGACTATGGAATAATGGACTGTTTTATATGTCAGAAGCCTCTGCCAAAAAGCAAAGATCAGTGGCCATTTTTTTTTTCTTTGAGAAGTCTTTTGGGAAATTAATCTATCATTTTCTGTAATAAAAAGCACATTTTTAGTGTATAAACTTACCATCAGAGGGGTATCAAACCATGTCATGAAAGAAAATTCCATTCCAGCTGTATGTTTATCTAGTCCCACTGGCAAAAATAAAAGAAATGCATAAAATTCATAACAGTGTGCTAAGTTTCCATTCAATTCTTTTTCCTTCTTTCTTTCCAGGAGGATTTTGGACAAGATGGACACTAATTTCTGCTTGAAGCGGAAGGCGTATTACTCACACCATCCGAACCTGGTGAGTGAAAGTAACTTTTTTCCTCTTTCACTAACTCAGATAACAAAGGAAAGAAAGAATCAATGGCGTGAATAGTGCAAATCGTGTAGTTCTATGTCACTCTTCCACTGAATATCAACATAGAATCATAGAATCATAGAATCCTAGAGTTGGATGAGACCTGGTGGGCCATCCAGTCCAACCCCATTCTGCCAAGAATCAGGAAAATCACATTCAAAGCACCCCCAACAGATGGCCATCCAGTCTCTGCTTCAAAGCCTCCAAAGAAGGAGCCTTCACCACACTCTGGTGCAGAGAGTTCCACTGCTGAACAGCTCTCACAGTGAGAAAGTTCTTCCTGATGTTCAGGTGGAATCTCCTTTCCTGTAGTTTGAAGCCATTGTTCCATTGCATCCTAGCCTCCAAGGCAGCAGAAAACAAGCTTGCTCCTTCCTCCCTATAACTTCCTATATATATGGCTATGTCTCATCTCTATATATGTCTCATCTCCACCTTCTCTTCTGCAGGCTAAACATGCCCAGCTCTTTAAGCCGCTCCTCATAGGGCTTGTTCTCTAGACCCTTGATCATTTTAGTTGTCCTCCTCTGGACACTTTCCAGCTTAGAGTCAACCTCTCCCTTCAATTGCAGAGCCCAGAATTGGACACAGTGTGATTCCAGGTGTGGTCTGACCAAGGCAGAATAGAGGGGTCGCATGACTTCCCTGGATCTAGACCAGTGGTTCTCAGCCTGTGGTTCCCCAAATATTTTGGCCTTCAACTCCCAGAAATCCTAACAGCTGGTAAACTGACTGGGATTTCTGGGAGTTGCAGGCCAAAACACCTGGGGAGCCACAGGTTGAGAACCACCAATCTAGACACTAGACTCCTATTGATGCAGGCCAAATATAGGAGTATAGTGTCTAGTTCCAGGGAAGTCATGTGGTGTATTTGATACTACTGGAAGCTCTGAGTTAACCGTAACTCAAGGAACTTCAGATAAACCTGAAGAAATAATAATTTAAGCCCTTTTAATAAATGTCATGCCCTATTTAACCCTACTAATTTCACATGCACCATTATATTCCAAAATACTACATATTCCAACATGGACAGCTCTTACAACCAGGAAGTTCTTCCTAATGTTTAGTTGGAATCTCTCTTCCTGTAGTTGAACATTAGGAAGAACTTCCTCACTGTGAGAGCTGTTCAGCAGTGGAACACTCTGCCCTGGAGTGTGGTGGAGGCTCCTTCTTTGGAGGTTTTTAAGCAGAGGCTGGATGGTCATCTGTCGGGGGTGCTTTGGATGTGATGTTCCTGCTTCTTGGCAGGGGGTTGGACTGGATGACCCATGAGATCTCTTCCAATTCTAGGATTCTATGATTCTATGAATCTGTTGCTCAGTATAGTGTCTGGAGCAGCAGAAAAAAAGCTCGAAACATGGCTCTCATGCTTCCTCTTAAATTTCTCTTCTACGAGCCAAATATACATGGCTCTCTAAGCTGCTCTTCATATGGATTCATGGTTTCCAGACCTTGGACCCTTTTGGTAGCCCATTTTTGGACATTTTCCCACTTGTCCATCTCTTTCTTGAACTCCTTTGCTAAGAACTAGACACAGGGCTATTATTCCAGGTGAGGTCTGACCAAGGTAGAATACATGACGTCTCTTGATGTATACTCCTTTTGATGCAGCCAGAATAACATTGTGTTGTGGTTCAGTCCGATGATGAAGGGGGGGGGGGGGTTGGATTTTTGCAGGTTGACCAAGGAAATGTTGAAGGTTCTGAATTGTCAGAAAAGCCGCAGGCTAGCAGGGAAGCTGAAGTTAGTGATAACATCAACCAAGTCCAGGTGGCTTGGGCAGCGAGTCAGAGGAGTCTTCCTTAGACAGAGACACAAGGTTAAGGTTAAGAGTTCATCCCAGGTGTTCTGTGAGAATAGCTAGTAAATGTGTGGGAACCCACGGTCAGAGGAATGCTATCTTAGCTTGTAAGCATGGTTAAATAGGGAGAAACAGGGAAAGATTTCAGATGAAGCAATGTCGATGTTGGAAGTTTAATTCCTGCCTTGTCTCTGCTCAAGGAAAAAGATTCTTGCTTTTGTTCCTGCCTAGATTCTGTGTTTGGGTTGTATTTTTGAGTTCACGCTACCTTGTTTTTCAGGACTGATTTGCTATATTAGAGACGTTGAACTATATTCTGCAGATTGCCTTTGAAATTGGATTACTGCTTTCTTTACTGCTTTTTTTTATTAAGATTATGCTATCTTTTATCAATAAACTGAAAAAATCAAGTCTGCTGTGGTGGAGTGTGTGTTAAGAGCAAGGTGAACCAGTGCTGAGGTGCAACACATTGGCTTTTTCATCTGCTGCATCACACTGTTGACTAAAGTTCAGATTGTGGTGCAATGGATTCGAATTTGCATTGGATTCCAAATTGCAGGAAAAGAGATTATACCTAAACATTAGGCAGAACTTCCTGCTGGTAAGGGATATTTAACAGTGGAATATGTTGCGTAGGAATCCAGTCAGCATGACCTGACCCTCCGCCAAAATTATTATGAACAGAGATAATGGTATAGCAAGTGGATTCAGTGGTGGAGTTTCCTGTTCTGGAGGAAGTGGCACAAAAGGTAACTTTTCAAAGCTTTGGTTTGCCCCCCTTGACATCGCAATGCCACTTGCTGCTTTATGTCATGACATGCCACCATCACAATTGTTAATGCAGAAGACAGGATGCTGTTGGCCAGTAGACCAGAGGGGCCTCACAGACCATTATAAGCACTTGGGATACAAGGAGAAACCAATAGCTGTCTCCATTTGCTGCACCAACAAGAGTCGGAAGGGCAGGAAACCAGAGCACTTAGGTTTTCTTTCATGAAAGTAGGATGAAAGTATGATTGGAACTGACAGTCTTCTGGGGAACATCTAAAAAACACACTCCTCAAAGTCACAACATTTTGGGACTTTAAGGTAAAAATTCTGTAAACTGCAGCTCTTTCTTTTGGAAACCAGTTGCTCAGTTCCAAATTTCAGAACTCTTCTCGCAGCTGAAAGAACCCATTGTTTGCAATTCTGTATCTAGATCTAAAGATGTCACACATCAGTAACTCTGGGGTCTGTTTAGCTCAGAAAAGCAAAGTCTAGTTGGGGAGGACACGGTAGAGGAATCCAAAACTATATGTATGATATAAGGAAAAAGTATATTATATTATTTATTTATTTACAGTATTTATATTCTGCCCTTCTCACCACGAAGGGGACTCAGGGCGGATTACAGTGAACACATATATGGCAAACATTCAATGCCAACAGACAAACAACATATATAGACAGACACAGAGGCATTTAACTTTTTTTTCCAGCTTCACAATTCCGGCCACAGGGGGAGCTGTTGCTTCACTGTCCACTAGTGGCTGTACTTCCTCATTCCTTTCCTCGTGTTTTTCTGGCAGTTTTATGATGTTGTAAATTAGTTAAATTAGCCTCCCGCATAAAGCGTACCTAAATTTTCCTAATTGACAGATGCAACTGTCTTTCGAGGCTGCATAGGTCAACAGCAAGCCGGGCTATTTAATGGTCGGGGGCTTAACCCAACCCGGGCTTCGAACTCATGACCTCTCAGTCAGTAGTGATTTATTGCAGTTGCTTACTAGCCAGCTGTGCCACAGCCTGGCCCATTATACCATTGGGTATCCACTTTTGTGGGATTGGGGCACAGAACCCATATAAAAGTGGGGGGAAATACAAATAGGAAAATGCTATTTTTTGTTGTTAAAGGCTTTTATGGCTGGAATTACTGGGTTGCTGTGAGTTTTCCAGGCTGTCCGGCCATGTTCCAAAAGCATTCTCTCCTGACCTTTCATCCACATCTATGACAGGCATCCTCAGATGTTGTGAGGTCTATTGGAAACTCGGCAAGTGGGGTTTATATATCTGTGGAATGCTCCAGGTGGGAGAAAAAAAACACTTGTCTGTTTGAGGCAAGTGTGAATGTTGCAATTGGCCAGCTTGATTAGCATTGAATAGCCTTGCAGCTTCAAAGCCTGGCTGCTTCTTACTGTAACACCCCTAAGCAGCGCAAACACTGCAAACCAACACGGAGGCCAATAAACAATCTAATATCTTTATTAAAGCAATAAAATTTCTTAAAAAAAAATAAGCAGAGTATATAGTCCAGCAGTTGACCTTTTAGAGAAGATCAAAATTAGTCCAATAAAATGAAGTTATATGTCCAGTATTAGAGTCCAAAGTCTATAATCCAAATAACCGAAACACACTCAAACTCTTGGAGGTTTGAGTGGGGAAAGAGCAAGGTTTCACAGGGAGATTCTTGAAGTAAAGTCCAGAACAAGGATTCAAGGCTAGGCATGGTATTTCTTGGTGGATCTGAAACGCAGTCCAAACTTGGCAAGGAGTGGGACGCAACTCCCGGTCTACTTGTGAGTAAGCGCACCAGAGGGCCGCTTGGAAGCTCAGGAACAAGAGACGATGTTCTTCAATCATTAGTCACGTTGACACCGTGATAAGGAAAGCTCAGTGCAGAACTTTTATGGAAGTTCAGGAGCTCCCCCAAAGCAGGTGTTTGACTCCCCAAATCTTCCCAGAGAACGGAGCTGTTTCAACATTGTACCATATGCCTGCCTCCCCGAAACTTCCCAAGGGAAATGGTTTAGTCACAATCGCCTCTCTCCGCTAATCTCGTGCTTCTCCTTAAAATCTGCTTTTGGGAGCGATGTGTTTTGAGAAAAGCCTTCCTATCAAACACCAAGCCTTCCGGAAAAACAGGCTCTGTTTCAAGGGCGTCTCTAATTGGCTCTGGCACGAAAATGTCAACAGGAGACATCTGGAAAGGAACGGAATCTTGCTGAGATGGAAAAAAGCCCAAATCCTCTTCAGTTTGATCTATGATGGCTGCGGGGTCATGGGCCAAAGGTCCCTGAGACATCACACTTGCCATGGGAGTAGCAATATTGCAACTCAAACAGACAAGAGTTCTTTTTCCCAACCTGGACATCATTCCACAGATATATATATATATATATATATATATATATATATATATATATCACCACTTGCCTCATTTCTAACAGACCTCACAACCTCTGAGGATACCTGCCAGTAGATGTTGGCAAAACGTCAGGAGAGAATGCTTCTGGAACATGGCCCGACAGCCCTGAAAACTCACAGCAATCCTGCTATTTTTTTTCTTGAGAGAACACCTCTTTGGGAAACTTCAGGACTTCCAGTTGACCAGAGAATCACCAAGGAAGATCTGGATATTTTTTCATAATGTTCTCTCTATGAATCACTAGGTCTTCCAGTGTGAATGTACGGTGGATGTTGACCTAGAGATCCCTAGAGATAGTGTATTAATCATACTTATGAATAATCAAATCTGAAAAAGTTAAACCCACATGTGGATGTCTGACTGTACAAGAATAAGGACACTAAATAGAACCTGGAATCATTCATTAAAACCAGGCATGGGCAAACTTGGGCCCTCCAGGTGTTTTGGACTTCAACTCCCACAATTCCTAACAGCCGGTAGGCTGTTAGGAATTGTGGGAGTTGAAGTCCAAAACACCTGGAGGGCCCAAGTTTGCCCTTGCCTGAGTTTAACCCATGTGCGTGTCAGGAGCGACTTGAGAAACTGCAAGTTGCCCCAGTTGGGTTTCCTGATTGGGCATGGTAGGAAGAGAAAGATGGGCCAAGCGGCCTTATCCAGAGTGACGCTACTTCTTATATTGCTCTACCACGTCCCCTTTGCTCCTCTCCTTTGCTGTCTCCCTTTCTTCCAGACCCAGTATTTCATCCCGGTGACCGATGCTGAATTCCGGGAGCGCCTGGAGCGACACCGAGGAGAGATCGCCATCATGTTGAGATCCTCGGAGTTCAATCAAGACAAGACCACCCTGATTGTGACTAACAACCCACTCCCTCTGCTCATTTCCGGACGACAACTGGCCACGCCTTTCCAGTTCTTCCCAAAAGACTTTCTGAGGAAGGTAGGCTTTAGTTTGCAGAAGATAACATGAAAAGAGTACTGTGCTGTGGAGAGCCAACTTTACGCCATTGTTTGAGTGCTGGGAAAAGCATCTGGAGAACTAGGATTTGAATATCCTTCTGGCATAGAAATCCATGGAGAGATCTCTTTGGGTGTCCTAGGAAGGCTGCTATGATATTTTATTATTGCATTAGGAATGACTTATTCAGCAGAGGAAGAACCTTTTCTTTATGAAAACAAGCACACGTAATTTTCCGCTTCTGGAGCTCTCCAAGGTTCTGAACCTTCAACCTTGAATAGGTTTAGGACCTTTGACCGCTCAGCTCCAATTTGGGCCAAAACCTTGATCATATTCACCATTCTTAGTCTTAAAGGAGCTGCCACATTTCTTTCCTCCCTTTTGTTTTTATGCTGTAAGAGATTGACATGGCTGCTTCTTAGAAAACTATTTTTCAGGTTAGTTTCTTTAATTGTTGAATGACTCTTAGCATTAAGAGGTTTAATTAGAATGTCTTGCCTGTCGTGGTTCAGTCTGATGATGAAGGGGGATTTGGGTTTATGCAGGCTGACCAAAGCAATGCTGAAGAGGGAAATCTCAAAGGCTCTGATGCTGGAAATGCTGAAGGCTCTGGCTCTAAATTGTCAGAGAGACTGCAGGCTAGAGAAGAAACAGAAACTAATGATAAGGGTGACCTTTCACAGGATTTGGAACATCAACAAATTCCAGGTGTTTCTGGCAGCGAGTCAGAGGAATCTTCCCTAGATAGTGTTAAGATTAAAGGTTCATTGCCCCAGACATTCCCTTGGAATAGAACTAACAGCACTTCCAGTCTTTAGGGACAGTGGGAGAGTGCTTCTTCCCGCAGAGTACTTAGATAACCTTATTATCCCAAAACATAGGAAGGCCTTCTCTTTGGCTAAGTTCGATGTACTCCCTTCAGCTGTACTTGAGGGTAGATATAACAAAGTACCATACAATGAACGCCTATGTCCCTGTGAGGCTGAGGCAGTGGAAACTGTGGAGCATGTCTTGTACTGCTTTTTTTACCGAGACCTTCGTAAACATTTTATAAATCCAATTTTAGAAAGTTTACCAGGGAGATCTGTAAGGTTTTATGTTGATTATCTTTTTGCAGACCAAGACCCCAAAATTACTGCCAAAGTTGCTAGCTTTTGTGCAGCAGCTATAGCTTGTCGGTGCAAGATGTTGCCAAAGTTTTAGTAGGTTTTAATATTTGCTTCAGCATTTACCTTTGCCATTTTAGCATATAAATGTTTTATACCATTTTAACTACCACATTCAATACTGTGTTTTAACCTTGTTCTTCAGTGTGTTTCTTAATATCTAATTGCATATGTTTCTATGCTATTCTGATGCTTGTACATTTTATGTTGCTGGTCATCGACTGTAATAAATAAATAAATATATATTCCCTTAGAATAGCTGGCAAACATGTGGGAATTCAAGGGCAGAGAAATGCTTTCTTGGCTTGTAAATATGGGTAAATACAGGAGAAACAGAGAGAGATTTCAGACGAAGCAACGTTGATTTTTGGAAGCCCATCTCCTGCCTTGTCTAAGCTCATGGAAAAGAATTCTCATTCATGCCTGGAAACTGTATTTTGGATTTTACTCTGAAGTTCATGGTGTCTTGTTTTTCAGGACTAATTTCCTATATCAGAGACTTGGAAGTATATTCTGCAAATTGCTTTTACCTTTTGTTTATAGCCTTTTTTGACTGACTGCCTTTGCATTTAAAATATTGCTTTTTATTGACTGCCATTGCATTTGGATGTCTGCTTTCTTTACTGCTTTTTATTCAGACTTTGCTATGTTTTATCAATAAACTATTTAAATCTAGCCTGCTGTGGTGGAGCGTGTGTTAAGAGCAAGATGAACCAGCGCTGAGGTGCAACATTGCCTTGTTTTGGGAGCAGCAGAAGACAAGCTCATTCCACCTTTGGGTTCATCTACACTGTAGAGTTAATCCAGTTTGAGGCTTCTTTAGATGTCATGGCTCAGTGCTGTCGAATCCCAGGAGTTGTAGTTTTGTCAAAGAGTTCTGGAGTCTCATCAAACTACAACTCCCAGAATTCCACAGCATGAAGCCATGGCAATTGAAGTTGTATCAAACTGCATTCATTCCACAGTGTAGATGCACCCTTCCAGCCTTGCATATTGTTACAAATGGCTATCACGACATTCAGGCTTTCCTTTCAACCTGCCCAACTCCATATCTTGTCTTTTGACCTCTTTCTTCTCCTATCTCTCATTTTTTTCATAAACATCCAGGAGCTCCACTCCCTTCCTCCAGTGAAAGTGCCACAGCAGCAACTCGTGGGTCCGGTAGTAAAGCAGCTGCACAAATCACCTAAATTCAGGTAAAACTATGGCATAAAACATGCATTCATTTTCTGTAATTTGACTCACAAGATAGAGAAAATAGCCTATTTAAGCACACCAAACCTATAGTAGAAATCTGAGCTAGTAGCTTGTCCGGCAGGAGAAGGCAAGATTATTTGAAATGCCATTGAAAAAACACAGAAAGAAGATAGATCTCTCTTTTTATGTGTCAGTGTGATCTAGTAGTTTGAGCACTGGACCATGGGCACCACTGTGTAGTTTAGTGACAATTGCATTGTTTAAGCAAATGGAAACATGCTTTTATTGGAACTCACTTTCATAACTCGTAGTTGTGCTTAGTTGGTTTCTTGTTGATATGCGTTTCCATAATCAGTCTTTGGCACAAACTATGTCTTACATGTATTTGCTGTGTGATTTCCCCCTATTATGTCACAACTACGTAGTCATGCAATTGCAATACCTTCCTCTGCTTTGCAATATCGGAACTGCGGCAGAAGGAAACTATCGCACAAGACGTAGTGGCAGAACAACAGCAATATTGGGATTCATTGACAGGTTTTCACTGTCAATGAAAAGAGACAATCCAGTCTCAATTCAAGTGCAATACAGCTATGGGACAGACATAGCATCGTGCAATAAATCCCAACCACTTATCCTGTTGTAATTGTACTTAATACGCTTCGTATGATAAAGTCCTGGGCCTGTCATACTTTCTTAGTATCAGAGGAAGGCATAGACAAATCTATTCTGTTCAGGATTAAAGTTACAGGAACCCCATCCTGTGTCCAAATTGGCAACCCTGGTGATAGATAGATAGATAGATAGATAGATAGATAGATAGATAGATAGATAGATAGATAGATAGATAGGATATCTATCTATCTATGAGTCTATCTATGAGTCTATCTATCTATCTATCATCTATCTATCTATCTATCTATCTATCTATCTATCTATCTATCTATCTATCTATCTATCTATGAGTCTGTCTATCTATCTATCTATCTATCTATCTATCTATCTATCTATCTATCTATCTATCTATCTATCTATCTATCTATCTATCTATGAGTCTATCTATCTATCTATCTATCTATCTATCTATCTATCTATCTATCTATCTATCTATCTATCTATGAGTCTATCTATCTATCTATCTATCTATCTATGAGTCTATCTATCTATCTATCTATCTATCTATCTATCTATCTATCTATCATCTATCTATCTATCTATGAGCCTATCTATCTATCTATCTATCTATCTATCTATCTATCTATCTATCTATCTATCTATGAGTCTATCTATCTCTATCATGCTGCATTTCTCCCAAGATGGGACTCATGATGTCCTCCAAGACATAAAACTAACTGCCTCTCCCATAAGCAAGACACTCTTTAAGTGATGTATACCTCATTGCAATAGTCAGGATGGGATTGCAATGAAAGGACAGGTTTTCAAAATTCTTAAAATGGATGCAAATGTATTCCTGATGAGCAAACCTATCATGTCCCAGGTTTGCCACCCGCAACGATTTCAAGACCGAAGCTCACTTTTCAAAGAATTACGATGAGAAACACTTGCAGAAACTGTACCCCAACTTGCGGACTCACATGAGACCCGGTAAGAAATTATTTTCAACTCAAGGGAGGAAGGGAAGGTTTCCTTTGGGGGAAAGGTCCCTAAATCCCTGGTAGGGACTATTCTTTGGACACAGAAAGGTGCAAAATCAACACCGTACAACTGATGGTTTATCAGCCTGTGCACACCAATAGGTCCTCCAGTGTGATGCCATGGTCAATTTCTTCCAGTCATGCTCAAGAGTATAGAGATTTCTAGAGAGAATGCCTTCTCAGCTCCTTTTCTTCCTTCTTAAGTGCTTGGTTTGCAGCATCAAAGAGCAAAATATACTGTCTATTATTTAGAATAGACAGGAATTCAGGAATTCTCCTGAATTCATGCAAATTCTTAAAACAGTCACTAGGTGGCAACATAATTTTTTTGTGTAACCCAACAGAGGCAACCAGATAGAGCTAAAGCAATTTCTCCAGCAAGAAAAGGACCCTCTGAAACCAGAGAAAGCTGTTATTCCTTCCTGACTGGGTGCATATTGAAAACCAGTTGGGCACCTCTACTTTTAATGGTTGCATAGAAAGGGGAAGTTCAGTAGATTTGGCTAACCATACAACTTTTTGGAAAATGCCTTTTAGAGAAGAGTCAAAAACCCTTTAGAGTAGAATCTTCTCTTGTAGTATACAACCAGATATAATTATGCTAGGCAATGGATTCAGTTGTTAGACTAAATAACCTGTTATCTCTGGTCTGTTAGGAAAACAGAAGTTTTGCCCGTGCATAAAAAACAGCAGTGCTTCAGAAGTGTTTTTCAGTGCCCTATATATATATATCCACTCTCCCATAAAACAATTTGTTTTACATCATGCACTCAAGAGACAAAAATGAAGTAGACTTTGATAAAAAAAATAAATAGCGTATTTGATTTACTCACAACCTTCATGTGTTCAGCATATATAGGTACAAAACTTATCCAGTTTCAGATATATCATTCGCTGTGCCATCTAGTCAGGGCATCTCTCTTATAATGAAACAGCTATCAACAGGTCAGGTAGTCAAAAAAACAGATAGGAAGAGCATGTGGGTGTGCAACCACATTTATAACTTCTCAGAAACCATAGAATAAAGGAAGCTGCACACCAGAGTATACATACAGGAAACGGCAAGCAACAGGACCATAGATAAACATTACTAGAGAAGGCTTGAAGAAGGTTGTCATTTCCAACACAACCAAGTACTAAGACGCACCCTCTGAGCCGCAGTGGGGCAATGGGTTAAATCCTTGTGCCAGCTGAACTGCTGACCTGAAGTTTGGCGGTTGGAATCTGCAAGACAGAGTGAGCTCCTGTCTGTCAGCCCTAGCTTCCCATGCGGGGACATGAGAGAAGTCCTCTGCAGGATAGTAACACATCCAGGCATCCCATGGGCAATGTCTTTGGATGTCTGATTCTCTCATGCTTCTCTTTGCTTCTCACCCGATAACAAAACCCTCTGATGTTCCCTCTTCTACACAATCCTTAATGATACAAGAGTCCTCTCCATTTGTTAACATGGCAATGCAACTAGGTGAATCAGTGGTTCTTCTGTCAAGAATTCAGCACGTTGCTTAAGTTGCATTGACCGACCAGACTTCGCCACAGCAATGCGTGGCTGGGCACAGCTAGTACTGTATAAAACAGCTTCCTATATTCTTCATAATGACCACAAGCCATTTTTCTCGGCTTCTTTTTTGCCTTCCAGACCTGCAGCCGAAGGAGCCACTTCCCTGCATTCAAGGCTTTGCCGTCCCCTCGTCCCAGTGGGAGCCGCTCACCATGTCGTGCCTGATCGAGACGAAGCCCACCGTGACGGTGCCGGGAGAAGACGGCTTTCGATACGGGAAAGCCCCGCTCTGGATCGTGAACAGCTCCACGGTGCCCAGAAACGGCCATTAAAAGCCCTGTGCCGGCACAGCTCGGCTTGTGCTTGTTCTGTAACATCCAGACTTGTGTCCGACGTGTGGTTTCGGAAGCTAAGCAGGGGCAGCCCAGGTTAGGACTTGGATGGGAGACCGCCAAGAATTTTGGAAAACGGAAATCTCCATAACCTTATGGAGATTTTATGATCTTTGGAAAGGCGTGACCTTGTTAGAAGCCACAACTTTTGGAAAAATGATGCCATAACCTTTTGGGAAAATGGTATTCATGCAGGGCAACTAGGTCTCTCAGCTGTTAAACTGATATACCTAGGTATTTCTTTGACAAAGATAGGGACAAAGATATGCCAATGCACAAAAAAACACACGTATAGCAATGTTTCAGAGGTGTTCTTTTGTAAGACCATTACCTTTAAAGTTTCCGGCCCAGGAGGTAGGCAGAAAACCCAGTCTCATGAGAGTACAAAAAGCAAAGTATGTATTGTTATCACAACTATGATAAGGCAAACAGCCGTACACACACTAAAGGTCTGTACCATGCAAATGGCTACTGCAAAGCGTGGCGCAGTAAACAAAGAATATATATCTTGGCTTATCCGAAATTGACCAATTGCTGATGGACTTCCTCACCTTCCACACATATTTTGGCGCAAGTGGTATTTGTGACCTAACTGATTTACACCAAGCTAGGTCCTCTCCTCAAAACCTTCTAGAGAAAAGCACAAGCTCACAAGAAGGGAGGGGCACAGAAGGGGCACAGGTCCTTTGTTAAAAATTTACAATTTTCTGGCTTATGGTCCCTTCACTTTTAGTTGCCCCAAAAACATCTACTCTCTCTTAAAACATCTTTGCCTAGGTGTTAAGTCCTGTGTCTATTGTTTGCAAGTCTGTTTGTCTTGTACAATAAAACTTTGTATATAGTTTTACCAAAGTCTCTGGATGTCACTTCGTTCTGCATTTCACTGACTCCATCCAACTACTGCTGCGCTGCGTAAATTACTCTGACAATTGGTTATGGGCCCAGCACGCTTCTGCTGCGCAACTCTGCTAGTAGTTGGATGGAGTCAGTGAAATGCAGAACGAAGTGACATCCTGAGACTTTGGTAAAACTATTTACTAGGGTTGTCCAAATATTCGTTATGTTTCTCGTTTCGTAATTATTTCGGATTGTTCTCGTTTTTTGAAACGAGTATTGAAACGTTTTCCCTGGGCGCAACTGGCAATGTAATTCGAACCATCGTTGGCCCATTCTCTAATTGTTTCTTAAAATTTTCGTTAAATTTTTTCCTTCCAAAATTTTTTTTTAATATTTTTTTTTTAAAAATTAATTTTTTTTGTTTCTGCAACCTAACATGAATGGGAGCCTAGCGCAGCCTAACATGGCTACTGCTCCCTGGCCAATCAGAGACTTCCATGATGGCTGAAAAAGGTGGGGGCTAGCGTCCTCCGCGTCCACGTGGAGGATCTCTATAAAAATCCCCTCCCCAACTGAGCCAAGCCATTCTGGGTTGGGATACCGAGGAGAGAGGGTGTTTCGCGCGCGCTGGGAAGCTGCTTGCTTGCTTGGAGGAGAGAGGGCTAAGTGACTGGGGGTAGAGTGTTTCTGTTGTTGCTGGTTCGATATTGTGTTTTTTTGGAGGGGAAATTGGCTGGGGGCTTGGGGCAGAGTCCTTGCTGTGGCTGGCTTTAGGAAACTTTTTTTTCCAAAGGACATCTGCGTCCCTGCTAGTGCTGAGCTTGGGGTGCTTTCCAGCTACTCCTGAGGGCGACCTTTTGCCTTTCTGGTTTTTTTTTTGGAATTTAGCAATCACCATATCAGCCCTTCTTTGCAATCCTGAAAGGGGGGGGGGACTTGAAAATAATAGTTTCCAAAGGACGTCTGCGTTCCTGCAAGTGCATTGCTTCCCTCCCACTCCATTTGTAATCCCAAGCCCCCGGGCTGAGTGTTATTGCAGCAATCACAAAGACACACATTGTTTTCAAACCTAAAGGGTACATTGGAAGAAATAGTTTCCAAAGCACGTGGGGCACCCGCCAAGGCATTGCTTCCCTCACGCTCCATTTCTATTCCCAAGCCTTGGGCTGAGTTTTATTTCTGCAATCACAAAGTCAGACATTGATTTGATTCAATAGAGGGTCCACAGCAATTTATAGTTTCCAAAGGACATGGGCACTCCTGCCAAGGCATTGTTTGGCGTGTGCTGCATTTCTAATCCAAAGTCC
Source organism: Anolis carolinensis (assembly GCF_035594765.1). NCBI lineage: Eukaryota > Metazoa > Chordata > Lepidosauria > Squamata > Anolidae > Anolis > Anolis carolinensis. The sequence goes on along the minus strand of NC_085845.1, from coordinate 200,551,718 downwards.
TCAGCCAGAGTTTCATTTTTGCAATCACAAGGGCAGCCAGTGGCACCATTGATCAAAAGGTTCAAAGGCAATTTATAGTTTCCAAAGGACGTTGCCAATCCTGCCAAGGCATTGCTTGGCGTGTGCTGCATTTCTAATCCAAAGTCTACACAAGTAGAAGAGGGACTTTTACAGTGATAAGAACCCAATTGAACAGGAAATAAGACTTTCAAACCAGGAACAGGTTTCTTCAAATATTGAAAAATAGTGTATTATAAAAAGTTATGAAAATTCGCCAAAAATCATAGGAGACAGGAAACATTCTGCAATTTGTTGAGCAAAGAGTGTGGAATGTGTTCTCCCACTGTACCAAATTTGATGAGAATAGCTCAAGAAATGAGGGCGGGAGACCCCCAGAAAATTCCTCCCCGGTTTCCTGTTTTTTGGCAATTGCGCATGCGCGTCCGCCATTTTAGAAACATTTTAGAAACATTACGAATTTTCGGAAATATCCGAAAATTTTGGGTGAAACATTAAGAAATAATTTCTATATCGAATAGCTGGCACCCCCTACTTTAGAAACGAGAATTGAAACATTTTTTCCATTGATTGGACAAGCCTACTATTTACAAAGTTTTACTTTACAAGACAAACAGACTTGCAGACAATAGACACAGGACTTAACACCTAGGCAGCACTCAGAACTGAACTCAACACAGATGCAATCAGCAATGCATACACACACTTGTATCTGGACACTCCCTGGTTCCAGCCACACATCAAGGTCATCACAGCTTCTTAGCAATTAACTCTTTCCAGACTATAGCACACTCTGGATGATGCAATCAATATGCAATACTGGCAAGACACAAATTGCATTTAAACACTCAAGACACAAATCACACATTAACAGAAAGGTGGGATATAAATAAACATAACCATAATAATAACAGCCTTCATGCTTCATCTATAGGCTCATTTATACTGTAGAGTAAATGCAGTTTGACAGTCCTTGAACTGCTCTGGCTCAGTGCCATGGGCACCTGGGAGATGTAGTTTGTTGAGGCATCAGCACAATTTGGCACAAGAGGAAAAAGACCTTGTCAAACTACAACTCCTGTGATCCCATAGCATTGAGCCATGACAGCTAAAGTGATGTGAAGCTGCATTATGCTACGCAGTGTAGATGCACCTTGAGCTGCTGTTCTGACCCTTTAAAATCTCCAGGTATGCCTTTTGAAACCCCCACAATTACTCTGGAGTAAGCGTGATTGTATCATAGTAAAGGTAAAGGTTTTCCCCTGACATTAAGTCCAGTCGTGTCTGACTCTGGGGGTTGGTGCTCATCTCCATTTCTAGGCCGAAGAGCCGGCGTTGTCCATAGACACCTTCAAGGTCATGTGGAGTGCCGTTACCTTCCCACCGGAGCGGTATCTATTGATCTACTCACATTTGCATGTTTTCGAACTGCTAGGTTGGCAGGAGCTGGGGCTAACAGCGGGCGCTCACTCCACTCCCCGGATTCGAACCTGGAACCTTTCGGTCTGCAAGTTCAGCAGCTCAGCGCTTTAACACACTGTGTCTGTATCGTACAGATATTATCATTACTATTATTATTATTATTATTGACACAAAGACAGAGTATGACATAGCAAACGAGATATAAATGTGGATTTCATGTCACAGAATCACAAGTTGAACACTTCTCAAGCATATAGGACTGTGCGGTGTATTTTCGGATGATGCACGCAGATCCCAGTAAGGTGGCCTTTTGCAGTTGACAGATCATGAGTTTGTCAATGTTTATTGTTTTCTATTATTATTATTATTATTATTATTATTATTATTATTATTATTATTATTATTTTATTATGACACAGCAAACAAGATAGATATGCTGGATTTCATATCACAAAATCACAAGTTGAACACTTCCCAAGTGTCTAGGACTGTGTGATGTATTTTCGGATGATGCGTGCAATGTCTATTGTTTCCAAATGTCGGCTGAGATCTTTTGGCACGGCACCTAATGTGCCCATCACCATCGGGACCACCTGCACTGGTTTCTGCCAGAGTTTTTGAAGTTCAATCTTGAGGTCCTGAGAGCGGCTGAGTTTTTCCTGTTGTTTTTCGTCAATGCGACTGTCACCTGGGATGGCGACATCAATGATCCAAACCTTTTTCTTTTCCATAACTGTGATGTCTGGTGTGTTGTGTTCCAGAACTTTGTCAGTCTGGATTCGGAAGTCCCACAGTATCTTTGCGTGCTCATTTTCCAAGACTTTTGCAGGTTTGTGATCCCACCAGTTCTTTGCTGCTGGGAGGTGGTACTTGAGGCATAAGTTCCAATGAATCATTTGGGCCACATAGTTGTGCCTCTGTTTGTAGTCTGTCTGTGCAATTTTCTTACAGCAGCTGAAGAGATGATCCATGGTTTCGTCGGCTTCCTTACAGAGTCTGCATTTTGGATCATCAGCTGATTTTTCGATCTTGGCCTTGATTGCCTTTGTCCTGATGTCTTGCTCCTGGGCTGCAAGGATCAGGCCTTCTGTCTCCTTCTTCAGGGTCCCATTCGTGAGCCAGAGCCAGGTCTTCTATTATTATTATTATTATTATTATTATTATTATTATTATTATTATTAATGGCCTTTGTCCTGATGGCTTGCTCCTGGGCTGCAAGGATCAGGCCTTCTGTCTCCTTCTTCAGGGTCCCATTCGTGAGCCAGAGCCAGGTCTTCTCCTTGTCAGCTTTTCCTTCAATTTTGTCAAGGAACTTTCCATGCAATGTTTTGTTGTGCTAGCTGTCAGCTCTAGTTTGTAGTGCGGTTTTCTTGTACTGGTTTTTTGTCTGCTGTGCTTTGAGGAGTTTCTGATTTTTGACTTCAATCACAGCAGGTTCTTCACTTTGCTTTCCATCTTCTGCCAGGGCATGTTCTTCTTCTTTGACTGCTTGTTTTACTTGTAAGAGTCCTTTGCCCCCTGATCTTCTAGGCAGATTTATTATTATTATTATTATTATTATTATTATTATTATTATTATTATTATTATTATTATGCTTATCTCCTACATTTTGTTGCCACAAGGAGACTCAGAGCCATTTACATTCAAAGCCAACTGGATTGTTGCACTTTGACACTACTTTAACTGCTGTGGCTCAAGGCAACATAAGAGGTTTTCCCCTCTCAAAGCTATTGCCACAACATTCTCATTATCCTTCTTGATTTTTTTTGCCCAGAATTGGACACAGAGGTTTTCCGGGGATGGAGTGAGACTATGACTTCCCTTGTTCAAGACACTAGACTCCTATTGATGCTACTTAGAATCCCATTGGCCTTTCTTGCTGTCATGTCTCACTCCTTACAGTCTTAGTCAACAAAGACTCTTAGATCTCTTTCACGTGGATTGTTATCTGGCTTGGCTCAATGCTATGGGACCATGGGATGTTTAGTTTGGTGTGGCACCAGACCTCTTTGGCAGAGAAGACTAAAATCTTGCAAAATTTCAACTCCCTTGATTCCATAGCATTGGGCCATGGTGGTGCAAGTGCGTTAACTCCTCAGTGTGTAGATGCACCTTGAACGTTGTGTTGCACTTTAACAGGGGCAGGAGAACGTAATATAGATGCCATGTCATGTCCAAACTACCTAGGCTGAGTGGTTGGTGTTAATTTGTTGAAGTGGGAATGATTGTATATAGAGTTGTTTAAATGTAATTGAGTCATGGTCATGCAATGTGTGCTGGAGATTGCATCATACACTGTGTGCTGCTTACTATACCAGTGTGTAAAGGGTTAAACTTGGATTGCATCAGACAACAGAGGATGAGAAAAATAGCCCTCTACTTCCTATTTTTCTCTCTCTGTCCCTTCCCGTGTGTGCCTGTGTGAGAGCTGTGTATCGTCTTGTAGATTTCCGTTCGTAAGTAAACTTTTGATAGATAACTGAAGACTGCAGCATCGTTATTTATCCAGAGCTTGCTCATCAGCGACTTCTGCTGCGTGTGTGCCAAGGAAATCGCTCTGACATAATTGCCATCATTCATGAGGTCTGTCATTCATGTCATGACTGACAGACCTCCATTCATCTCTATCACCAACTGCTCAAGTCCTGCAAAGTGAGTGACTGAGTCTCTCCATTTGGATGGGGACCTTCCTTGAGGTTGCCTTCAACTTTAACTGAGGAGCCACTTGGCCGCTCCACCTGAATCCGTTTAATGGCAAGGTATAAAGTTTCTAGAGTAAAATGGCTTCAGAATTAATCAAATATCTCCTTCCTTGCTTGTGAGAACTCCAAAGGTCATCAAAGACCTTCTTTCTTGGTTGCAAGAACATCATGGTAAGTTGCTTTTTGGAGTAGAGATTTTGGAGAGGTCGCTTTCGTGTATTTGTGTTTTGCTTTTGGAAGTCTTGCATTCTAGCAGGATTTGGATTTTAGGAGACCAAGCTTTGAATCTCTGCTCAGCTTTAGTTGAGCGACCTTGGGTAAGTCACACTCTCTCAGCCTCTGAGGAAAGCCATGGCTAACCTCGCCAAACGTGGTGCAGAGGTTTGCATGTTGGATGAGGATTTGGAGAGGCCAGGGCTCAAATCCTTTCATGGCCATAGAAACCTACTGAGTGGCCTTAGACAAGTCACACTCTGGGTTGTTGTGAGTTTTCCAGGCTGTGTGGCCATGTTCCAGAAGCATTCTCTCCTGACATTTTCCCCACATTTATGGCAGGCATCTCCTGTGAAGAAATGTCCCCAAGAAAGCCTGCAAAAGTATTGTTTGAAGTCAATATAACAACAACAAACATTGGTGTTTACTTTGTTGTTTCAAATGCTACATTTGGCGTTCCTTGTTGCAAGGTTTCAGACAGTTTTTGCTAGAATGTTGTAGTTCTTGTTAAATTATAGCTTTAACGTTTGAAGGCACATTAGCAACAAACATCTGTGTTTGTTGTTTTGAATGCTACATTTGGTTCTCCTGGTTGGGTGGTCTCAGACAGTTTTGTTAGAATGCTGGAGTTTTTGTTTAATTATGGCTTTAAGTAACATCAGTAACTTGTTGGGGAAGAAGTTGGAAAAAGTTACTGTTTGAACTGCAACTTTCTTATTCAGGAGGATAAGTTTGTCCATTCTTTGTTCTCTTTTTGCTAGTAGCAAGTTCTTCATTTATGGAATCCTTATTATAGATTATTTCCCATACATTAAATTCCATAAATTATCCAGACTGAACTAGAACTTGGTAATAATGATATATAAGTGAGAGCAAAATAGGGGAATAAGAGATAGCAGGAACTTATCAGGCATGGGCCAACTTTGGCCCTCCGAGTGTTTTGGACTTCAACTCCCACAAAAACCAAAGTCTTTGTAGTTTAATACATTTTCCCCGTGTTTTTACGATAGAACGAATTAGGAAATGACATTTATAACCCAGGAACAAAAGTCACAGTGTAGAATTTTGACCAAATTATTGGAACTTTGGCTGGCTGTGGACGGGCAAATCTCTCTCCCCCATAACCTGATTGAGGCTTTCTGATGCTGATGCATTCTGGGAAATGTAGTTTAGGACAGGCTCTTTGAATTCTCTGGCATAGGGTTCCTCACCTTCCCAAACTACATTTCCCAGAGTTTTGTGCTTCTTCCCAAGCAACTCTGCTTTCTCCCTCCTTTCCTCTAATAGTAAGAGGCCACTAATTTACAGAGGAATCCGAGCCTTTTTGGTTTTGCTTTGCTTGCTTGCCATGAAAATGAAGCTGACTTTGGGAGGGAGCCTTCCGAGATTTACAAAATACATTTGCAAATGTATGTATGTATTTATTTATTACAGCATTTGTATCCCGCCCTTCTCACCCAAGAGGGGACTCAGGGCGGCTTACAATAAAAACACATATATAAAAATAATATAATACATTGCAATCCAATTAAAATTAATTACATTAGACATTCATAAAAATACTTATAAATATGCAGATTGGCGCGTTCAGTGTCAAATGTATTAAGTTTCAATTCTAAAGTTTTTGGCACAGATAATGTTCGTGTGTCGGATATCGCTTCGGATGTACAGAGTTAACGAATTGTACCGAGCCTCCAATAGAACTTTGTTACGACTTACAAAACTTCTGAAAATATTGCACATTCCTAATATTTAATCTATTTCTCTTGTCGTCGTCATCCGTCAGCTCAGCAAGAGCTGCCAAGGCAACGAACAGATGAAAACCCCTATTAGAATAATAAAAACATTTATGAACACACATTAAACCACACTTTCAAAATGGTTAAAGAACTCAGGAAACAATCCTCGAATCCTGCTCAGACAAAAGAACAATTTCAAATATTGAATGCCTTGGAGCCAACCTTGGAGAGAATGCATTTTTGGCACTGCAAATTCTCTCTGAGGTTTTTGGAAAAGGGTTCAAAGGGGCTGCATTTTTTGGATGCAAAATGGTCTTGATTCTCATTGCTAGTCTGTCCCAAGGATGTTGTACAAGGGCAGGACCACTGGCCATTTAGATCTCCAGCTGCTTTAAGTCTCCTTGTTGGAGAGAAAAAGCAGGGTATACATAAGCATTAATACTGATGATGATTTTGATCTTTAGGAATGCATCAGAGCAAATACAGTTTGGCACCACTTGAACATCCATGGCTCAAGGTCCCTGAATGTTGGGATTTGTAGTTTGGTGAGTCATCAGTACTTCTTGACACAGAAGGCCAAAGACCATAGAAAACAATTCCATAGCATTGAACCACAGTAGTTCAAGTGGTGACAAATGGCATTCACTCCACAGTTCAGATAAAGGAAAATTCTTCTTTGAGATAGAGTTGTTTTTAGGTTCCTTGAAGAATCCAAGGAGTTTGGGGACAGTTTTGCCATGCTTTTGACCCTCTAGAGAAGTCATTTTTCTTAACAAGTCAAGCACAAGTTGACTTCTGGGTCACTTCTTCTACAAGAAAGGGTGAAACTTTCACCCAGACTCTTCAGAGAGCAACAATATACATATTTGAAGGTTGGGTGCAAAGGAGATGTGTCCATAAGAAGTCTTGGGGTGCACATAAAGGAGGCCATGCCATTTCTGTTGTCTGCCCATCTTTGCTGGAGATCGTCTGAAATGGAACTCGTTGCAAAGACGGGCTCTGAACTCACCATTTTGCCAATCCTGCCCAGGACCGGGTCGATGAGTTCCTTCCCAATGGAATGGCCTTGGGCGTAATTATTGGCGGAGTCTTCTTTTCCGGTGATCAGCTTCTCCGGGTGAAAGAGCGACGGTACTTCTCATCTGGAAGAACAGGATGGACCGTCAACCTATGAACGATTAAAGATGGATAAACCTAATGGCTCAGATCAGAAACATTACACTAAGGGGAAAAAAATGAAAAATTATGTTCCTGGTTTGAAAGTATTATTTCCTGTTTAAGTGTTATGGTCCTTACTTTGAAAGCCATTGTTCTGCTCCAGAAACTTTGTCTGTGTGGCTGCCACAAACTAGGTTGAACTGGTTGAGACTCAGTGAGATATTCATTGAAAAACTACAGCGAAATGTGGTGCATGATGTCCTGTAAAGACAAAGTTTGTGCAGTTTAATAAACATTTCCCATATTTTTATTGAATCACAGAGTTGGAAGAGGCCTCGTAGGCCATCCAGTCCAACCCCTGCCAAGAAGCAGGAAAATCGCATTCAAATTATGAGAAGAACCAATTACCGTATTTCCCTGAAAATAAGACAGTGTCTTATATTAATTTTTGCTCCCAAAGACGCGCTAGGTCTTATTTTCAGGGGATGTCTTATTTTTCCATGAAGAAGAATGCATATTTATTGTTGAACAAAAAAAATAACATTTATTATATGCAAGCTGTGCCCGACTACGCATTGCTTTGGCATAGTCTGGTGGTTAGGGATCCCTCTGGTTAGGAAGCATCCTGACTTTGAAGCTGCAAGGCTGTTCCATCATGGCAACATTTTTTAAAAGTGGTATTAGGCTCCGTATAGAGCTATGAGGTCCTCTGGATAATGTAGTTGTTTCAGTTCCCCGGGGGCCTCTGTGCATGCGTGGTAAGCAATGGGGAATTTTCTGTTATTTGGACTTTATTTTTCTAGGTTTTTTTTAATTGAAAGACATAGATTGGATGACTATGTCTTTCGTGGCCAAATTTGGTATGATTTGGTCTAGTGGTTCTGTTGTTTACTCCATGGGGAAAACACACATTACAATTTTATATATAGACTAGCTTTGCCCGGCCACGTGTTGCTGTGGCTTATGGGAATCCTTTGTTGGCCAGGTGGAATAGCAGTGAATAGCCTTGCAGTCTCAAAGCCTGGCCGTTTTCTGGAGTAGCTGGAGCTTTTAGTTGTATGAACGTAGAGGCATGGATGAGGGGTTGTGCTGCCAAGTTTAGTGTTTCTGGGATGTGTAGTTTTGTTGTTTTGTCCTAGGCCGAAATTTCATTACCCTTTTATACATATAGATTGTTCAGTATTTGTCATCATAAACCAGCATAACCAGACAAACTGAGAATCCTATCAAGAATTTCTTGTTCCTACCATTATTTCCATGTACAACAATCTATGGTACGTACATTTACCGATCCTGCATGCTCTGCTCTTCTGTTTGGTGTGCATGCTTCCAAACAAAAACTTTGCTAGGTCTTACTTTCAGTGGAGGCTTTATATTTAGCAACTTAGCAAAACCTCTACTAGGTCTTATTTTCAGGGGATGTCTTATTTTCGGGAAAACAGGGTAGGAAATGCCATTCATAACCCAGAACAAAAATCATAGTGTTCTACAGTGTTATTAGTAGTAGTATTTCTTCTTATCCAACTCTCGAGGGAGGGCACAGCACAGACAAAAATACATAATTATAAAACACTATATAAAATACATATATTTGAATGGATTTCTATGAAATACATACAGTAGAGTCTCACTTATGCAACATAAATGGGCAGACAGAACGTTGGGTAAGTGAAAATGTTTGATAATAAGGAGGGATTAAGGAAAAGCCTATTAAACACCAAATTACATTATGATTTTACAAATTAAGCACCAAAACATCATGTTTTACAACAATTTGACAGAAAATGTGTTGTCGAAGGCTTTCATGGCCGGGATCACAGGGTTGTTGTCTTTCGGGCTGTGTGGCCATGGTCCAGAAGCATGTTAGGAATTGTGGGAGTTGAAGTCCAAAACACCTGGAGGGACGAAGTTGGCCCATGCCTGATCTAGACACAAGATTCCTATGAAAGCAGCCTAGAATCGCATTGGCTTTTTGAGCTGCTGCATCACACTGTTGGCTCATGTTCAGCTTGTGGTCTTAATACAATTTCCTTGCATTTCAGAGGGAGTGCATTTACATCCACATGGGCCTAGCTGGTGTCCAAATGGGCAATGCTTGCTGGGAGTTGTATTGCCTGGAACTTGTCGGACGGGACCATTGCCAGCACCGTCCTGGAAGAACAAGGGGATTCTTCCTTTGAGACCATTTTTTTGCAAAACAGATTCAGGAAAACACGTCCCCAGGGCAGTGTTTGTAGACCTAGAACCTTCCGTTGTTGGTAAATTATGCGGCATGTTTGAAGCAAGTGGGTAAAACGCAGTGTGACGGGGTTGTTGTATGTTTTCTGGGCTGCCTGGCCATATTCCAGAAGCATTCTCTCCTGACGTTTCGCCCACGCCTATGGTAAGCATCCTCAGAGCTTGTGAGTTCTGTTGGAAACTAGGCCAGTGGGGTTTATATATCTGTGGAATAATGTCCAGGGTGGGAGAAAAAAAACTGAGTTTTAACGTTATGTAGTAATTATTGTATTTACAAATTCAGCACCAAAACATCTCAGGAATGTCGTTATAAAGTAGCTGGCTGTGAGCTGAAGTAAGCCGTTTACTACTGGTTCCCGGGTTTACTCCAGTTTCGGTTAACCCTTCCTCGGGTAAATGGCAATGTTTTTGAGTATCTGTATTGTTGGCTCTGCTTCAGGTTTTCTTTAAAAGATAAAAGAAAAATGGTCTAATATAGTGCTCTTTATAAGATGTAACATATAATTTGTATAGACCTGGTGAAAATAGACATATCAACAAATGCTATATTTTAATTACAAATCATAGGGTTTCCTATTCCCAGGCATAATAGTCACAATTGTCTACTCACATGATTGCAGTGTCTATGTGCTGGTTGTGGATTCTGTGATGCGAGCAGCCATTAATGATCTTTTGTCAGTTTAAATATGTGAATACCGGAAACAGCTGAGGTCTAGTTTATCATTTAAACCATGAGGTGTGGTTGTTCTCAATTTGTGAATCCAAAAAGTTTCCCTTCTGAGGAGACCAGTTCTGATGTCTGCATTGTCAGTGATATATAACTTCTCTAGAGCAAAAAATCTAAAACTATTAAAGGGGTGAGATTTATCATGGAAATGCATACATAAAGTGGAATCTAAACTTGAATGTTTTTTAAAAAATAATTTTTTATTAAAGTCATTTGCCAAGGAGTGTGATTCACATTGGTAATTACACAGTGAGGGGGGATAACATGGGGGTAAAAAAAATATAGAAGTTTAGGAGAAATCTATTAATCAAAACCCTACATCAGGAAGCAAAAGCAAAAAGAAAAAGAGGACAGAGACAGAAAACAAAAAGCAAAAAACAAAAAATCAGAACATCACTTAAATACTAACAGTTATCACATATAATTAAAATTGACTTCCATCAGATGTGTGTTGTTATGTATCGTATTCATTTGGTATCAAGTACACCCTTGTATTTCCTCTTCTATTTGTTTGTTGTATTATTTTTCTCTCCTTTAGTGTTTATTTTGGGACAGTTGTGTAGACTTTTAGTGTATCCTTATATTATCACTTTACAGTCTCTGTTCTTAAATAGTTTGTAACTAATTCCCAATCTGTTTGTTTTTTGGGTTTGCCTTGAGTGTTCGATAGTAAGTACAGTAGAGTCTCATTTAGCCAACATAATGTTGGATAAGCAAATATGTTGGATAATAAGGAGGCATTAAGGAAAAGCCTATTAAACATCAAATTAGGTTATGATTTTACAAATGAAGCACCAAAACATCATGTTGGACAACAAATTTGGCTGAAAAGTAGTTCAATACGCAGTAATGCTATGTAGTAATTATTGTATTTATGAATTTAGCACCAAAATATCACGATATATTGAAAACATTGACTACAAAAATGTGTTGGATAATCCAGAACGTTGGATAAGCGAGTGTTGGATAAGTGAGACTCTACTGTATGTTAATTTGTCAGCACTCATAATTTCCAAAATTTTAATAAACCAGTTTTTTTTTTATATCCGGTCTGTTTTTTTCCCCTCCATCTCTTATCATATGTCATTCTTGCTGCTGTTATCAGATAATTAAATAAGATTTCTTTATTTTTTTCCTCTACGTTGTCATACATACCCAGGAGGAACAACTTGGGGTCTAAACTAATCTTAATTTGAAGTATTCTCTGTATATTCCTATGTATTTCTTTCCAGAAATTATAAACATTATAAACATCCTTACATCTGGTGGCAGCGTTAAATAAAAACATCTTTACACTGGTGGTAGCTGTTATATAATAATACTAGCTTTGCCCGGCCACGCGTTGCTGTGGCTTATGGGAATCCTTTGTTGGCCAGGTGGAATAGCAGTGAATAGCCTTGCAGTCTCAAAGCCTGGGCGTTTTCTGGAGTAGCTGGAGCTGTTTATTGTATGAACGTAGAGGCATGGATGAGGGGTTGTGCTGCCAAGTTTAGTGTTTCTGGGATGTGTAGTTTTGTTGTTTTGTCCTAGGCCGAAATTTCATTACCCTTTTATATATATAGATAATATAATATAATTAATTGATTAATAAAATCCATCCTCCGCAGGCCCCTTCCAATTCTTCTATCATTCTAAATACAGCAAGACCCCTGTATCCACAGGGGACACATCCACCTCACTTCTGGTCCCACCATATCACAAAGTTGCGCAATATGGCAGTAGGTAGGGACCAACATTTAAAAAATGGTTAAACTTCATAAGTACATGAAACTAAACATCTCGAAATCATCTCACTTCTGGTCCTAGCATACCATAGGATTATGTTGAAGGACCTAGAGGTTTTCAGAGAGAGACTGTCTTCAGGAATTGACTTATTTTGAAGCATACACTAGAATTTCCCAGAGATATCATTTTCCCTCAGGCATGGATAAGTGAAGCCACAGAGTTGAGTTCTGTGAGTATTACTGTATTTATAGGACAGGTAGAGTAACCTACATTCTATCCATCTTTTCCTCCAGTGAGCACAGTATATGGCTGTTCTTGGCACAAGATGCTTAACATGCTTCTTGAATTGCTTTGCCCTGAACTGGAGACAGGGTTATTATTCCAGTTGAGGTCTGGTTGAAGCAGAAACGAGTGAGACTAAGGACCTCATCACATGGAGCGTTTCTCCCGTTGTAGGACACGTTGTAGGAACCCATCAGATGACATTTGCTTACTTCTGGACATCATCCATTGCCTTTTGTCCTTGAAATGGAGTTGAAGCGTGCTGAAACCATGTTCTGAGTCTTTGGCATGCACCAGAACCATTGCTAACGTTGAAAAACACACATGATGAGATCTGACAGATTTGCCCGTGTTGAATCATTTTATTGACATGGAGGAATAGGTGTTCCTCACCATTATGCTTTCACTGTGTTTTCTCAATAATCATCTAGTTTTCTGAATAGTAATCTAATTTTCATTCACTGGACCAAATTTGGCACAAATTCCCCGATACGCCCAAATTTGAATACTGGTAGGGTTGGGGGTGGGGGTGGGGGGTGGGATTGATTTTGTCATTTGGGAGTTGTACTTGCTGGGATTTATAGTTAACCTACAATCAAAATGCATTCTGAACTCCACCAATGATGAAATTGAACCAAACATGGCACACAGAACTCCCATGACCACAGAAAATACTGGAAGGGTTTGATGGGCATTGACCTTGAGTTTTGGAGTTGTAGTTCACCTACATCAAGAGACCACTGTGGATTCCAAACAATGATGGATCTGGACCAAATTTGGCATGAATACTCAATATGCCCAAATTTGAACACTGGTAGTGTTTTGGGGAAATAGACATTGACAATTGGAAGTTATAGTTGCCGGGATTTATAGTTCATCTATAATCAAAGAGCCCCATGGACCTCACCAATGATAGAATTGGTCAAACTTCTCATACAGAACCCCATGACCAACAGAAAATGCTGGAGGGATTTGGGTTCCTAAGACAATCAGAAATATGTGTTTTCTTATGGTCTTTGACTTCCCATAGCTCTGGATGCTCAACCCCTATTGATGCAGTGTTGAATTGCATTGGCCTTTTTAGCTGCCTCATCACCCTCATCCTCTATCAGTGTGTTTCATTTTCCCCTCCAGGTTTGATTTCATTTTGTCAGTTTTGGCCCTGCTCTCTAACCTGTGAAGGTCATTTTGGATCCTGATCATATCCGTTAGTGTATTAGCTGTTCAGCTGAAAAAGCTATAGAAAGGAAAAAGAAGACAGGAAAGAAATCAACTGGAGAAAAGTTCTATGGAGACCATGTAGCGCAGTCGGTTAATCACCAGTAGCAATAGATCACTGCCAACCGGAAGGTGGCAAATTCAAAGCCTGAGTCAGATTGAGCACCCAACTGCCAATAGCCTAGCTTACTGTCCAACCAAAGCAGTTTGAAAACAGCTGCAGCTGTGAGTAGAGAAATTAGGGACCTCTTACGCGGGGAGGTTAATTTAATTTAGGTAAAGGTTTCCCCTGACGTTAAGTCCAGTTGTGACCGACTCTGGGGGTTGGTGCTCATCTCCATTTCTAAACCGAAGAGCCGGCGTTGTCCGTAGACACCTCCAAGGTCATGTGGCCTGCATAACTGCATGGAGCGCCGTTACCTTCCCACCGGAGCGGTACCTATTTATCTGCTCACATTGGCATGTTTTCGAACTGCTAGGTTGGCAGGAGCTGGGGCTAACAGCGGGCGCTCATTTCGCTCCCAGGATTTGAACCTGGGACCTTTCAGTCTGCAAGTTCAGCAGCTCAGTGCTTTAACACACTGCACCACCACCAGGCCACCAAATTTAATTTGTGGCGCCATAACAATGCTGGCGATCAAAGAGCAAGGAGGAAATACTAGGATCAAAAAGGATTCAGTGTCATAGTGGATGAAGTGACAGCTCCCCCTGTGGCTGGAATCAAGCATAACCTCCAGAAGCCTAAGTTGGAAAATGTTGAATTACCTCTATCTGTTTTGTATGTCTTGTATGTCTAAAAACGGCATTGAATTTTTGCCATGTATATGTGAATTGTGATTCACCCTGAGTCCCCTTCGGGGTGAGAAGGGAGGAATATAAATACTGTTTGGCTGTGGCAAACCTTGGTGGACACATCAATCAAGCGGGAAAGAAATCCAATAAGACGAATTAGAAACTCAAGAGAATTTGCTTTAATTGCAGCCCGTGTCATGGAAAATGAACAATTTGCCCTTCGTTTTTTGGAGGGTAAGTTAAGTATTCCAGATATTGGCTCCACTTTGGACGGGTTCCGCCGGGAGGGGGGGAAATGAAACAGAAAGAGGTGGTGGGGAAAAATGAAGCACGAATGTGAAATAGCTTTGGAGGACTGGAAAATATACAGCGCTTGTGTCGTATAGTACAGCAGACAGTTATTCCGATGGGGATTTGGAGGGAAGGAAAGGCAAGAGCAAACGCTTTTTTCGGGGGCTCAAGGGTGGTGGCCCCTTCCCTCTCTCCGTTCCCGGTCTTGGTCACTTTCTCCTGCCGATTTGCGCCATCAGCTGGGCGTTGGCAGCCGCCTTGGCCCTCATGTTCTTCGCCTTGGCAATGTTAAAGAGGATGTTCATGATGTTGGTGGGGACATCAAGGGAGAGGGTGAACTTAGTGCGCCGGTCACTGTTGGCCGGGCCCGGGGGCGCCTTGCCCTTGCCCTGCGCTTGGGAGAGCGACTTGTAGCGCGTGACCCCCGGGTACGTCCTTTTCCCCTTCCCCTCCTCCTCGGCCTCCTCGTCTTCGGCCTCCTCCTCGCCTCCCGACCGCAGCCCAAAGCTCCTCTTTTCCAAGGGGGAGTTTTCCCCCAGGAAGGCCCTGCTGGCGTCCGAGAGAGCGGCGTTGATGCAGCCGTAGACGGACTCGGCCTGGTAGAGCTTGAGCGAGAGGCCTCTCCTGGCCACGAGCAAAACCAGCAAGAGGACCAGGACCCTGGGCTGAGCCATCCTCCCTTTCGCCCGGTGTCACTAGAAAAAAAGAGACATGGGTTGGAATAATTGAAATCTGTGCTGTGTTGTCAAAGGCTTTCATGGCCGGGATCACAGGGTTGTTGTATGTCTTTCAGGCTGTGTGGCCATGTTCCAGAAGTATTCTCTCCTGACGTTTCGCCCACATCTATGGCAGGCATCCTCAGAGGTTGTGAGGTATGGAAAAACTAAGCAAGGAAGGTTTATATATATCTGTGGGAAGTCCAGGGTGAGGGAAGAACTCTTGTCAGTTGAAGGCTAGCGTCAATGTTCCAGTTAATCACCCTAATTTGCATTGAATGGCTTCATCTACTGGCTACTTTCTGCCTGGGGCATCCTTTGTTAACTTCCCCTAGTTCCCATGTCTCAGAGTGTTGCTTCTTATTTACTGTTCTGATTTTTGAGGTTTTTTTTTTAATACTGGTAGCCAGATTTTGTTCATTTTCATGGTTTCCTCCTTTCTGTTGAAGTTGTCCACAGAGTCTCCTGCAGAGTCTCCTCTCACCTCTGCAGGAGTCTACCGGATCCCATGCAGCTGTGGACAAGTCTACATAGGGACCACCAAATGCAGCAATGCCCAAACACGAGTCAAAGAACATGAAAGGCACTGCAGACTCACTCAACCAGAGAAATCAGCCATAGCAGAGCACATGATGAACCAACCTGGACACAGGATATTATTTGAGAACACTGACATGCTTGACCACTCCAACAACTATCATGTCAGACGACACAGAGAAGCCATTGAAATTCACAAACATGTGGACAACTTCAACAGAAAGGAGGAAACCATGAAAACGAACAAAATCTGGCTACCAGTATTAAAAAACTCAAAAATCAGAACAGTAAATAAGAAGCAACACTCTGAGACTAGGGGCAGTTAACAAAGGATGCCCCCAGGCAGAAAGTAGCCAGTAGATGTAGACATTCAATGCAAATTAGGGTGATTAACTGCAACATTGACACTGGCCTCCAACTGACAAGAGTTCTTCCCTCATCCTGGACTTCCCACAGATATATATAAACATTCCTTGCTTAGTTTTTCCATGCCTCACAACCTCTGAGGATGCCTGCCATAGATGTGGGTGAAATGTCAGGAGAGAATACTTCTGGAACATGGCCAGACAGCCCGAAAGACATACAACAACCCTGAAATCTGTGTTGTTTGCTTTTGCTTAATACGAGGGTTATCCAGAAAGTAGATTACATTTTGGAATTAAAAATGAACAAAATATAGGAGAAAACATTTACCATTTGCAGTTGAAAGCCAAACCCAAATACCACTTCTCAACAGAATCGCCATTCAAATCTAGGCACTTATCATAGCGATGAATGAGCATGGCAACTCCTTCCCCACATAACCCTGCCGCTTGCGTCCTCAACCAGCCCGTCACCCCTTCCCGCAGATGCGATCCAGACGAGCGTGGGGGAAAGTTGAGAGCGGGGATTTTGCATGCATATAAGGAAAGAACTCCCACCCAGAAGACTCCAGAACTTCACGTGTGCGACCCACCGTGTGGGGCCGGGCATCCCCATGAAACAGCAAAATCCCCATGCTCAACTTTGCACAGAACAATGGCTTTAAACTTCAGAAAAGGAGATTTCACTTGAACATCAGGAAGAACTTCTTCACTGTGAGAGCTGTTCAGCAGTGGAACTCTCTGCACCAGAGTGTGGTGGAGGCTCCTTCTTTGGAGGCTGTTAAATGGAGGCTGGATGGCCATATGTGGGGGCTGCTTTGAATGTGATTTAGCTGCTTCTTGGCAGAATGGGGTTGGACTGAATGGCTCACCAGGTCTCTTCCAACTCTAGGATTCTATGATCTTTCTTTAATGCACACCATTGCCTTTCCAGACCTTCTCCCCTTGCCCTCTTTTGAATGCAATCCATTGCCTTTCCAGACTTTTTATAAATTTACTATTAACTGTAGAGGGCTCCTGTACTTTTAATGGTTGTGTAGAAGAGAGAATTTAATCAGGTGTTAACTTGTTGCATTGGTAAGCAACACATAATGAAATTGACTCAGTTAAAGGTATAGGAGGCGGAGCTCTTTCCTGTTTTGAGTCTGGCAGCCTTCTTCCGTTCACGATCCTTGCAGTGTATTTAGAAAGGGCCCTTCGATAAAAATCAATTAGGACCAAAGGCTTCATAAAATGCCATGCCATACTTTGCAATCTATTTTTGGGCACAAATGCACCACAATAATGCAGGCAAAGTGACTACATTTAATACAAAGATTTTTTTTTTAGAAAGCGGGGGAAGCCCTTACAAGATGAAATAGCACTTGGAATAAAATGGTTTTTTTCTTGGAGAAACACACATTTCAGTAAAGTTTTTCCACTGAATGTTGGCCTTTTAAATGGGACCATTATCGTATCATTTATAATAATGGAAACTTCTTACGAATCTCCGTTCGTGGTGATATTCTGGTGACAAAAAAATTGTAAAGTAAAAAGATGATGTGTTGTTGAAGGCTTTCATGGCCGGAATCACTGGGTTGCTGTCAGTTTTCTGGGGCTGTATGGCCATGTTCCAGAAGCATTCTCTCCTGGTGTTTCACCCTCATCTATGGCAGGCATACTCAGAGGTTATGAGGTCTGTTGGAAACTTGGCAAGTGGGGTTTGTTTAATTATATATCTGTGGAAGGTTCAGGGTTGGAAGAAGAACTCATGCCTGTTGGAGGCAAGTGTGTTTCAATTAATCACGTTGATTAGCATTAAATGACCTTGCAGCTTCAAAGCCTGGCTGCTTCCTGCCTGGGAGAATCCTTTGTTGGGTTAGACTAATTCCACCAGAGAAGTCAGCCATAGCAGAGCATTTGATGAACCAACCTGGAGACAGCAGATTATTTGAGACCACAGAAATGCTGCACCACTCTCACAACCACTATGTCAGACTACACAGAGAATCCACTGAAATCCACAAGCAGGTGGACAACTTCAACAGAAAGGAGGAAACCATGAAAATGAACAAAATCTGGCTACCAGTATTTTAAAAGGCTCTACAATCAGGACAGTAAATAAAGAACAACACTCACAAAACGGGAATTCCAGACATTAAACAATCAGGGCCAGCTAACACCTCTCAACAAAGGATTCCCCCAGGAAGGAAGCAGCCAGGCTTTGAAACTGTAAGGCTATTCAGTGCTAATCAAGGTGCCCAATTGAAACATGCCTTGAACAGACAAGAGTTCTTTCTTCCTCCTTGGACATTCCACAGATGTATCTACCTCACTTGCCTAGTTTCAAACAGACCTCAGAACTTCTGAGGATGCCAGCCATAGATGTGGCCGAAACGTCAGGAGAGAATGCTTCTGAAACATGGCCACTCAGCCAGGAAAACTCACAGCAACTAAGAAGATGATGTTCTTAAGGGTGGGTATAAGTTACAGTCTTGGGTTGGTGGGCAGGTGTGGCTTTGCTGTGCATTATAAGAATGGTCGAGACGATCACTTGGTGCCCCCTTGTGGCTTGAATCAGCCACAGACAGGTAGATGAGACAGGTGTGAAAAGGGTGCATCTCTACTGCAGAACAAATACAGTTTGGCACCACTTTAATGGCCATGGCTCAAGGCTATGGAATAATGAGAGATGTAGTTTTGCGAAGCCTTTGCCAAAGAGTGCTGCTGCCTTACCAAACTACAACTCCCTGGATTAGGTCACAGCAATTCCAAGGGTGTCATACTGCCTTTATTCTATTCTAAGTCTTTGGCTGCATCTACACTGTAGAGTGAATGCAGTTTTGAACTATAGTTGTTAGAGTGGTATCAAATTGCCTTAATTCTCCAGTGTGGATGCACCCCATGCTGATTTCCTCTGTGTTGTCCTTTATAAGAACCTTTTTATTTGAAGCAACATTTGTTTGGTAAGTAATATACTGAAAGGGGTTTAACTCTCTTTCTAGCGTTATGTTAATGTCTTTTTTTAAAAAGGGGTTTACATTAGAGTTGTGCGCAGTTCTGTTTTCCTTTGTTACATCCGTTCTTTTGTTACTTTCGTTATCTTGCCTCCTTGTCTTGGAAAATGCATGTGGCATGCAGGTCCAGAAAACACACATGCATGTCTGTAGCCAAGTGCCTCCTCTGGAGTAAACTTGCCTTTTTGCCTTGGAAAGTGTACGTAATATACAGGACCAGAAAGCATACATGCCTGCCTGCAGCTGAGCACCTTCTCTGATGTAAGAGAACTTGCCTCCTTGCCTTGGAAAGTGTTTGTGGCATGCAGGCCCAGAAAGCATGCACACATGTCTGTAGCCAAGCACCTCCTCTGGAGTAAACCTGCCTTTTTGCCTTGGAAAGTGTACGTGAAATGCAGGACCAGAAAGCAAGTGCACCTGCCTGCAGCCGAGCGCCTTCTCTGAAGTAAGAGAACTTGCCTCCTTGCCTTGGAAAGTGCATGCCCAGAAAGCTTGCACGCCTGTGTGTCACCAAGCTCCTCCTCTGGAGTAAACCTGCCTTTTTGCCTTGGAAATTGTATGTGATATGCAGGACCAGAAAGTGTACACGCCTGCCTGCAGCTGAGCACCTCCTCTGGAGTAAGAGAACTTGCCTTGCTTTGGAAAGTGTGTGTGGTGTGCAGGTCCAGAAAGCATGCATACCTGTCTATAGTCAAGAGCTTCCTCTGGAGTAAACTTGCCTTTTTGCCTTGGAAAGTGTACGTGAAATGCAGGACCAGAAAGCAAGTGCACCTGCCTGCAGTCGAGCGCCTTCTCTGAAGTAAGAGAACTTGCCTCCTTGCCTTGGAAAGTGCATGCCCAGAAAGCTCGCACGCCTGTCTGTTGCCAAGCTCCTCCTCTGGAGTAAATTTGCCTTTTTGCCTTGGAAAGCGAACGTGATATGCAGGGTCAGAAAACGTACACACCTGCCTGCAGCTGAGCGCCTCCTCTGGAGTAAGAGAACTTGCCTCCTTGCCTTGGAAAGTGCATGCCCAGAAAGCTCGCACGCCTGTCTGTCGCCAAGCTCCTCCTCTGGAGTAAACTTGCCTTTTTTGCCTTGGAAAGTGTACGTGAAATGCAGGACCAGAAAGCAAGTGCCTCTGCCTGCAGCTGAGCGCCTCCTCTAGAGTAAGAAACTTGTAAGAAGCCTCCTTAAATTTATTTTATTTCTTTATTTACGTTATTTTTATCCTGCCTTTCTCACCCGAAGGCGGCTTACAGATCTGGCAAAAATTCAATGCCAGTAAAAACAATGCCGATTAAATCATGCACCTGCCTGCAGCTGAGCACCTCTCCTCTGGAGCAGAGCTTAAATGCCTAAAATGATGGGAGAGGGAGCCTGGGAAGCCCCCATCCCCACATAATGGGCAGATAGAAAATTGATCTTTTGGTACCCCTGAGTGAAAACAGATTTCAGGAGGCTCCCAAAAAGCAATTGTGGTCCCCACCGAAAGCCGGGACACGAAACGGGTCAAGGTTTACCTGGATTGCACAACCCTATTTTATATTGTTTCAAAGTAGGGATTGAACCCCCTCTTTAATCTGGAATTCTAAAATCCAAAAACACCCCAAAACTGTCCAAAGGGGTGGCTGAGAGAGTGAGCCCTTTGCTTTGTGATAGTTCAATATGCACAACGTTTGTTTCATTCAAAAAAGGATAAAAACGTCATTTATAGAATTATCTTCAAGCGATGTGAATATGAAGCTGTGTATGAAGCACAAATGAATCATGTGTTTAGACTTGAGCCCCATTTCCAAGACAGCTTATTCCAAAAATCCAATGAATAAATAACATTTTAAAAATCCAAAACACCTCTGGACCAAAGTGTTTCACATAAGGGAGACTCAAACTATATCACTATCTTAATTGTTTTAAAATGTTTTATTATTAGACTACAATTTATGTCACTTGTTTCAATTCATGTGGCGAGTTGGTTTGGGTCTCATTGAAGATAATCAATCAATCAATCAAGAAAGAGAAAATTAAATTCTCTAGGCAGTTTTGAGCAGAGCTTTTCCTCTATGGGTGCATCTACCCTGATCAAGCTTGTTAATGGAGCAATTAACAAGCTTGGTCAGCATTTAATGTCCTTGCAACTTCGAGGTCTGGCTGCTTCCTGCCTGGGGGAACCATTTGTTGGGAGGTGTTAGCTGACCCTGATTGTCAGAAGACAGGGGAATTCCAGGCAAGAAACAATCAGGACCTGCCAACACCTCCCAACAATGGATTCACCCAGGCAGGAAGCAGCCAGACTTTGAAGCTGAAAGGCTATTCAATGCTAATGCAGTTTGACAGCACTACAACCACTGCGGCTCAATGCTTGAGAGTTGTAGATTCACAAGGTCTTTAGCATCCTCTCCCAAAGGCTTCTGCTGCCTCATCAAACTACAACTCCCAAGATTATATAGCATTGAGCCTGGGCATTTAAAGTGGTGTTAAACTGCATTAATTCTACAGTGTAGATGCACCCATAGGAATCTCCTTGGCATGGCTCATTACAGTTATCTCCGTTCACAAAGTTTGCTAGTAATGCCATTTGTAGAATCCTTGATGATATATGATGCAGGTACCAAAACCAAACATCTCTGAACAGGAATGAGTCTGACAACATTATAAAACATAAAGCAAGTCTACCATCACCTGAAACAACAACTAGGCTAAATGAACACACAAAATCCTTTTGAAGATGGGCAATGCACTGTTCATTGTAGCAATTAAAATCCGCCCTGGGTTTTAGTTTGAACTTCCAAATGGTGCATCTGCACTGTAGAATTAATGCAGTTTGATCCTGTTTTAATTCTCGCCGCTCAATGCTATGGGAATAATGGGAGTTATCGTTTTACAAGGTCTTTCGCCTTCTCTGCTTCCCCAAACTACAACTCCCAGGATTCAGCCATGGCAGCCCAAGCAATTGCATTTTACCATTTATGTGTTTCAAATGTAATTTTTTATCCTGTATTGTTGTTTTAATTGATATATTATATTACTGTTTTATCTTTTGTATATTGTGATTTGTATTATGTTGTTTATATTTTGTCCTTATGTCGTTTGGGCCGTTGCCCCATGTAAGCCGCCCGAGTCCCCGCGGGGAGATGGTGGCAGGGTATAAATAAAGTTTTATTATATTATATTATATTATATTATATTATTAATTTGCAAAAGCAAGTAATTGACCTATTCAGAAGAAAGTGGAGTTGGCATCTTTGCTAAAAAGTTCGGACTAAAATACAGAGTGGATTTCCTTTCCTATTGTGGAAAACCCCAGATGCTCTGGATTATTAATATACAGTATATTATGCAGAAGTTTTGAAATACCTGCAGTGAAAGAGCATCCCTAGACACTTCAGCTCCAACATTATCATCATCCTCATCATCATCTCATGCCCAAATTTGCAAATTACATCTAGCATCCTAACATCTAACATTCCAAGCCACTTGGGATCCAGAAGAGATTATTGGAAATTCTTTCAATACTCTGTGAGGAATCTTAGAATAATGACACTCCTCCGTTGCTGTGAGTTTCCCGCACTGTTTGGTCATGTTCTAGAAGCATTCTCTCCTGACATTTCATCCACATCTATGGCAGGCATCCTCAGAGGTTGTGAATGGTGCAATTAACAAGCTTAATCAGCATTTAATGTTTTTGCAACTTCAAGGTCTGGCTGCTTCCTGCCTGGGGGAACCATTTTTTGGGAGGTGTTAGCTGGCCCCGATTGTCAGAAGACAGGGGAATTCCAGACAAGAAACAACCAGGGCCAGCCAACAGCTCCCAACAATGGATTCCCCCAGGCAGGAGGAAGACAAGTGGGGTTTATATATCTGTGGAGTGATGTCCAGGGTGGAAGGAAGAATTCTTGTCTCTCTGAGGCAAGTGTGAATGTTGCAATTGGTCACCTTGATTAGCATTGAATAGCCTTTCAGCATCAAAGTCTGTCTGCTTCCTGCCTGGGGGAGTCCATTGTTGGGAAGTGGTAGCTGGCCCTGATTGTTTCTTGTCTGGAATTCCCATCTTCTGGCAATCAGGGCTTGCTAACACCTCCCAGCAAATGGTTCCCCCAGGCAGGAAGCAGCCAGACCTTGAAGTTGCAAGGACATTAAATTGCACCATTCACACTTACCTCCAACAGACAAGAGTTCTTTCTCCCACCCTGGACATTATTCCACAGATATATAAACTTCCCTTGCCTTGTTTCCAATATACCTCACAACCTCTGAAGATGCCTGCCACAGATGTGGGCGAAACGTCAGGAGAGAATGCTTCTAGAACGTCGCTATACAGCCCGGAAAACTCACAGCAATCCCGTGATTCCAGCCATGAAAGCCTTTGACAAAACAATAAGCCTCCTTCCTTTCCTTTCCTTCTTTCTCTCCTTGCAACTTTCTCTCTTTCCTTTCTTCCAAATTCTTCTTCTTTTTGTCTCCATTCTTCCTTTCCCTCCCTTCCTCCTTCTTTCCTTCTAACCTTCCCTCTTCCCTTCCTTCCCTTCTTTTAAAACTTTTTTCTTTCTTTCTTTCTTTCTTTCTTTCTTTCTTTCTTTCTTTCTTTCTTTCTTTCTTCCTTTCTTTCCTTCTTTCCTTCTTTCTTTCCTTCTTTCTTTCCTTCCTTCCTTCCTTCCTTCCTTCCTTCCTTCCTTCCTTCCTTCCTTCCTTCCTTCCTTCTCTTTCTTTCTCTACTTTCTTTTTTTCTCTACTTTCTTTTTTCTGCTGTTCTCTTCTTTCTGCCTTCCTCCTTTCATTCCTTCTTTCTTTCATTACAAATTTCTGTCTTTCTTTCCTTCCTTCCCCACCCTTCTTTTATTTTCTCTCCTTCCTTCCTTCCTTCCTTCCTTCCTTCCTTCCTTCCTTCCTTCCTTCCTTCCTTCCTTCCCAGTCCTTGTTTCCAACTTTCTCTTTGTGTTCTCGAAGACTTTCATGGCCGGAATCACTGGGCTGCTGTGAGTTTTACGGGCTGTATGGCCATCTTCCAGAAGCATTCTCTCCTGACATTTCACCCACATCTATGGCAGGCATCCTCAGAGGTTGTGAGGTCTGTTAGAAACTAGGCAAGTGGGTTTATATATCTGTAGAATAATATCCAGGGTGGAAGAAAACTCTTGTCTGCCTGCGGCAAGTGTGAATGTTGCAATTGGCCACCTTGATTATCTTGTGATTTCTTTATTTTATCACTTTTAAACTTATTTATCATGCAATGCTTTTGACACAAAATAAATAAACAAACCTTGATTAGCACTGAATAGCCTGGCAGCTTCAAAGCCTGGCTGTTTCCTGCATATGGGAATCCTTTGTTGGGAGGTGTTAGCTAGCCCTGACTGTTTCTGGGTTTGGAATTCCCCACAGAAATGCTGGATCACTCTAACAATCACTGTGTCAGTCTACACAGAGAAGTGATTGATATCCCCAAGCATGTGGACAATTTCAACAGAAAGGAGAAAAATATGAAAATGATCAAAATCCGGTTAACTTTAAAATCGGGACAGTAAAGAAAGAACAACGCTCTGAAAATGGGAATTCTAGACCCGGAAACAATCAGGGCTAGCTAACACCTTCCAACAAAGGATTCCCTCAGGTAGGAAGCAGCCAGGCTTTTAATCTAATGATTTTATCTTATATTGCTGCTATAGTTCCCCCCCCTCCCCCACCACCACCACCACCTTTGAAGTTGACTGAATTGCATTGGTGGTTGTTTGATATTATTACTGTTGTATAAACTTTCTTTTTAACTTCTGTTTTATCATCTTCTTGTGTTTTAAACTGTGTATATTGTTAATGTATTTGCGCTGTTACTTTTGTAACATTGTGAGCCGCCCCGAGTCCCCACGGGGAGATGGTGGCGGGGTATAAATAAATTATTATTATTATTATTATTATTATTATTATTATTATTATTATTATTTTATTGTATGACACAGCAAACAAGATAGATATGCTAGATTTCGTATCACAAAATCACAAGTCGAACACTTCTCAAGTGTCTAGGACTGTGTGATTATTATTATTATTATTATTATTTATTATGACACAGCAAACAAGATAGATATGCTGGATTTAGTTTCACAAAATCACAAGTCGAACACTTCCCAAGTGTCTAGGACTGTGTGATTATTATTATTATTATTATTATTATTATTATTATTATTATTATTATTATAATATTATGACACAGCAAACCAGATAGACATGCTGGATTTCGTATCACAAAATCACAAGTCGAACACTTCCCAAGTGTCTAGGACTGTGTGATGTATTTTCGGATGATGCGTGCAGATCCCAGTCGGGTGGCCTTTTGCAGTTGACCGATCGTAATTTTGTCAGTTCCTATTGTTTCCAAATGCCGGCTGAGATCTTTTGGCACGGCACCCAATGTGCCCATCACCACCGGGACCACCTGCATTGTTTCTGCCAAAGTCTTTGAAGTTCAATCTTGAGGTCCCGATAGCAGCTGAGTTTTTCCTGTTGTTGTTGTTATTATTATTATTATTATTATTATTATTATTATTATTATTATTATTATTATTATAAGCTGCCAGGCTATTCAAGGCTAATCAAGGGGGACAATTAAAACATTCACACTTGACTCAAACAGACAAGAGTTTCTTCTTTCTCCCACCCTGGACATTATTCCAGAGATACATAAACATTACTTGCCTAGTTTCCAACCGACCTCACAACCTCTGAGGATGCCTGCCATAGATGTGGGTGAAACGTCAGGAGAGAATGCTTCCCGGACATGACCATATGAAACATTCATACTTGACTCAAATAGACAAGAGTTCTTTCTTTCTCCCACCCTGGACATCATTCCACAGATATATCAACCCCACTTGCCTAGTTTCCAACAGACCTCACAACCTCTGAGGATGCCTGCCATAGATGTGGGTGAAACGTCAGGAGAGAATGCTTCCGGAACATGACCATACAGTAAAAAAAAAAAAACTCACTGCAATCCAACTTTCTCTTTCTTCCCTTCTCTTCCTTTCTCCCACCTTTCTTTCCAACTCTGTCTCTTTTCCTTCCTTCCTTCCTTCCTTCCTTCCTTCCTTCCTTCCTTCCTTCCTTCCTTCCTTCCTTCCTTCCTTCCTTCCCTCCCAAAACCCATGCTGTTCCTTAATATCCAGGTAAGGAAACCCACCTACCTGTGATTCCGCTGAGAAGCCAGGAGGGCACAGCCTTCGCCCTGAGCCTCACCGCCTGCTTCTCTCTCTTTCTCTCTCTTTCAAGAGAAGAAGAAAGGCATCAGGTGCTCCAACCTGGGCTCCTTTGATGGTTGCGAGAGGAGCCTGCGTTCGTAGCTTGCTACCGGGTAGTTATTTTTTAATTCTCTCTATGGAAACACCTCCTCTCTTTTCCTCCTCCTCCTCCTCCCTTCACCTCCCTTGGACTTCTCTCCTGTATATATGGAAGGTGGGGAGGAGGAGGTAGGAAACAATAGTAGGGCTAAAAACGTAAATCCAAGGAGTTAAAGAATGCATTCAGACACGATTTCATTTATATCATACTAGCTGTGCCCGGCCACGCGTTGCTGTGGTGTTGTCTGGTGGTGTTGGTGAGAACTTGTTGAGGTAGTGGTGGTATTGAATGTCTGTTGTGTGGTTGTCTTTATGTTGAGTATGCATTTGGTTGTTTGTGTACTGTGAAAGTGGTGAGGGTAGAGGGGGTCTATGTCCCTGTGTAGTATTGTATAGTATTTATACGTTGTCCATGTGTTGGGAATGCTTGGATTGTGTCCTGCTGCATAGTAGAAAGGGTTGGGCTGGATGGCCCTTAGGGGTATCTCCAAACTCTTGTGCCTGTCCCCTGGGCTGAGTAGGTTGCTAGGAGACCAAGTGGGCAGAGCTTAACCCTCTAACTGGGAGCAATTGGATAAAAACAATTATTCCTATCCCGCTAATGAGGACTTTATTTTTCTTTTCTTTTTGTTGTATCAACCTAGAGGCGTGGATGATGGGTTGTGTTGTCAAATTTCGAGGTTGGGGGGGCTGTAGTTTTGTTGTTTTGTCCGCTGCCCTGATGCCATCACTCTTTTATATATATAGATCTGATGGGCTTGCAAGTCATAGAAGGAAGATGCTTTCTGTGTAATTTAGGGACAGCCTTGGGCATAATTGTTGCAAGCTTTCCACCGATGATGTGTCATGGTTTGAGCACCGGATCACAACTCTGGAGACCTGGGTTCAGTTATGGAAACCCATATGGATAACTCACACCCTCTCAGCTCCAGAAAACCTCGTCATAAGGTTGTAATAAGTCAGAAATGACTTGAAGGCACACAGCAGCCATCCCAACATGTTTGTGGATGTGATAGTGAGCCACACCAATGCTGTTTTGACTTCTTCTCCTTGATGGCTGTCCATCTTGACAGCCATCAAGGAGAAGAAGTCAAAACAGCATCGGATGGGGTTGGATGGGGAAAGAGGCCATGAAATAACCACTGGACTCAGTGAAAAGCTGAAGAAGAGAAGGTCTTCTCATATTAGAAGACCTTCATCACTAATAATCAGCATACATTTATCAAAAACAAGTCATGCCAGATTAATCTGATTTCTTTTTTTGAGAGTTACAAGCTCAGTAGATGCAGGGAATGCAGTGGATGTAGCGTATCTGAATTTCAGGAAGGCCTCCCCCATGAGCTTCTGGCAAGGAAACCAGTCAAATGTGGACTAGGCAAAGCTACGGTTAGGTGGATCTGTAATTGGTTAAGCAAACGAACCCCATGGGTGATTCTCCCCAATGGTTCCTCTTCATCCTGGAAAGAAGTGACAGGTGGAGTGCCACAAGCAAGGTTCATCCTGGGCCTTGCTCTGTTAATGACTTAGATCAGTGGTTCCCAAACTATTTGGCCTACTGCCCCCTTTCCAGAAAAAATATTACTCAGTGCCCCCTGGAAAGGGGGCGTGGCTTAGAGGGGTGGGCGTGGCTCCTGCTCAAGAGGGCGGGGCTGAGCCTCTCCCCTAGTCCAAGATGCAGGGCTGGGAGGGGGAGGGGGCGGGGCCACAAATGGGCGGCCAGGACTGGGATGGGCGGAGTTACAAGCTCTGAGGCAGGGCTGAGCTTCTATCCCTATCCTGCAGCACCTGCCAGGATGCAGGGGGCGGGGCTAGAGGAGGGGGCGGGGCCTCTTCCCAAGTGCCTGACAGGGCTGAACCTCTATACCCCGCCCCCGTGTTCTAACAAGCGCCTCAAGGGAGGTATACAGAAGCTCTGCCCTGTCTCATGCTCTTGGGAAGAGGCCCTGCCCCCAGCCCCTCCCTTTAGTCCTAAAAGGCCTCTCAGGAGAGGTATAGAGGCTCAGCCCTGTCTCATGCTCTTGGGAAGAGGCCCCGCCCCACCCCTAGCCCCTCCCTTTAGTCCTAAAAGGCCTCTCAGGAGAGGTATAGAGGCTCAGCCCTGTCTCATGCTCTTGGGAAGAGGCCCCGCCCCACCCCTAGCCCCTCCCTTTAGTCCTAAAAGGCCTCTCAGGAGAGGTATAGAGGCTCAGCCCTGTCTCATGCTCTTGGGAAGAGGCCCCGCCCCACCCCTAGCCCCTCCCTTTAGTCCTAAAAGGCCTCTCAGGAGAGGTATAGAGGCTCAGCCCTGTCTCATGCTCTTGGGAAGAGGCCCCGCCCCACCCCTAGCCCCGCCCTTTAGTCCTAAAAGGCCTCTCAGGAGAGGTATAGAGGCTCAGCCCTGTCTCATGCTCTTGGGAAGAGGCCCCGCCCCACCCCTAGCCCTGACCTTTAGTCCTAAAAGGCCTCTCAGGAGAGGTATAGAGGCTCAGCCCTGTCTCATGCTCTTGGGAAGAGGCCCTGCCCCCAGCCCCAGCCCCTCCCTTTAGTCCTAAAAGGCCTCTCAGGAGAGGTATAGAGTCTCAGCCCTGTCTCATGCTCTTGGGAAGAGGCCCCGCCCCACCCCTAGCCCCTCCCTTTAGTCCTAAAAGGCCTCTCAGGAGAGGTATAGAGGCTCAGCCCTGTCTCATGCTCTTGGGAAGAGGCCCCGCCCCACCCCTAGCCCCGCCCTTTAGTCCTAAAAGGCCTCTCAGGAGAGGTATAGAGGCTCAGCCCTGTCTCATGCTCTTGGGAAGAGGCCCCGCCCCACCCCTAGCCCCGCCCTTTAGTCCTAAAAGGCCTCTCAGGAGAGGTATAGAGGCTCAGCCCTGTCTCATGCTCTTGGGAAGAGGCCCCGCCCCACCCTTAGCCCCGCCCTTTAGTCCTAAAAGGCCTCTCAGGAGAGGTATAGAGGCTCAGCCCTGTCTCATGCTCTTGGGAAGAGGCCCCGCCCCACCCCTAGCCCTGACCTTTAGTCCTAAAAGGCCTCTCAGGAGAGGTATAGAGGCTCAGCCCTGTCTCATGCTCTTGGGAAGAGGCCCCGCCCCACCCCTAGCCCCGACCTTTAGTCCTAAAAGGCCTCTCAGGAGAGGTATAGAGGCTCAGCCCTGTCTCATGCTCTTGGGAAGAGGCCCCGCCCCACCCCTAGCCCCGACCTTTAGTCCTAAAAGGCCTCTCAGGAGAGGTATAGAGGCTCAGCCCTGTCTCATGCTCTTGGGAAGAGGCCCCGCCCCACCCCTAGCCCCGACCTTTAGTCCTAAAAGGCCTCTCAGGAGAGGTATAGAGGCTCAGCCCTGTCTCGGGCTCTTGGAAGGAGGCCCCGCCCCACCCCTAGCCCCGCCCTTTAGTCCTAAAAGGCCTCTCAGGAGAGGTATAGAGGCTCAGCCCTGTCTCATGCTCTTGGGAAGAGGCCCCGCCCCACCCTTAGCCCCGCCCTTTAGTCCTAAAAGGCCTCTCAGGAGAGGTATAGAGGCTCAGCCCTGTCTCATGCTCTTGGGAAGAGGCCCCGCCCCACCCCTAGCCCCGACCTTTAGTCCTAAAAGGCCTCTCAGGAGAGGTATAGAGGCTCAGCCCTGTCTCATGCTCTTGGGAAGAGGCCCCGCCCCACCCCTAGCCCCGACCTTTAGTCCTAAAAGGCCTCTCAGGAGAGGTATAGAGGCTCAGCCCTGTCTCGGGCTCTTGGAAGGAGGCCCCGCCCCACCCCTAGCCCCGCCCTTTAGTCCTAAAAGGCCTCTCAGGAGAGGTATAGAGGCTCAGCCCTGTCTCATGCTCTTGGGAAGAGGCCCCGCCCCACCCCTAGCCCCGCCCTTTAGTCCTAAAAGGCCTCTCAGGAGAGGTATAGAGGCTCAGCCCTGTCTCATGCTCTTGGGAAGAGGCCCCGCCCCACCCCTAGCCCTGACCTTTAGTCCTAAAAGGCCTCTCAGGAGAGGTATAGAGGCTCAGCCCTGTCTCGGGCTCTTGGAAGGAGGCCCCACCCCCTTCCCTAGCTCCGCCCTCTGTGTCCCAACAGGCGCCTCCGGAGAGGTATAGATGCTCAGCCCTGTCTCTGGCACTTGGGAAGAAGCCACACCCTCCCCTGGCCCCGCCCCTATATCCTAATAGGTGCCATCACCACCCCCCGGATCGCTGCAGTGCCCACCAGGGGGCAGTAGTGCCCACTTTGCGAATCACTGACTTAGATGAAGGGTTAGAAGGCACGATCATCAAATTTGCAGACGACACCAAATTGGGAGGGAGAGCCAATACTCCAGAAGACAGGAGCAGAATTCAAAACGATCTTCACAGATTAGAGAGATGAATGGGCAAAACTAACATGATGAAGATCTACAGGGACGAATGCAAGAGACTCCACTTAGACAGAAAACAATGAAATGCAAAGATACAGAATGGGGACGATGCCTGGTTCGACAGCAGTAGGTGTGAAAAAGATCTTGGAGTCCTCATGGGGAGGAAGGAGAACATGAGCCAACAATGTGACGCAGCTGCAAAAAAAGCCAATGGGATTTTGGCCTGCACAAATAGGAGTCTATTGTCTATTAGGAATATATTCATAACCTGTTAGGATGATGATACCACTATGGTTAGATATTGGTGCAGAGCAGCAAAAACGCAGAAGTCTAGAGGTTTATGTGAGCAGAGGTGAGAAAAAGCAAAATAGCCAGCCTCCCTTTCCCTTTAAAGAGTCATGTGCATAAAATAAGCATCAGAGACCTCAAAAGTAAAGCAGTAAAAATATTTTTACTCACAATCTTGTATGATGATGGTCATACAGGTAAAATCATCTTCGTTCCAAAAGAATACAGTTCAGGATACTACATATCTCTTAACAAAAGAAGTAACATCAGCAGCATGGCAGGATCAAGAAACAGGAAGAGACGAAGAGCCAAAGAGAAAGAACAAAAGAAATCTCCCATTTTATGCCCCAAATTCTAAAGGCATATGTCACTTCCTGTAAGTCTCCAGGAAGTATACTCCCATTTCCCACATCACATGCAAAACCCCTAAAATGGTGCCATCAACTCTGGAATGCAGCTTTGGCTTCAGGTTACTAAGCAACAAACAAAACTAACTACAGAAACCATCCCACATTGAAAATGCATGCATGATTGCTAGATAACCCAACAGTGTCTAGATCCAAAGAAGTCATGCTCCCCCTCTGTTCTATTCTGCCTTGGTCAGGCCACACCTGGAATCACACTGCGTCCGGTTATAGGCACCACAACTTAAGGGAGATGTTGACAAGCTGGAATGTGTCCAGAGGAGGGTGACTAAAAGAATCAAGGGTCTGGAGAACAAGCCCTATGAGGAGCGGCTTAAAGAACTGGGCATGTTTAGCCTGCAGAAGAGAAGGCTGAGAGGAGACATGATAGCCATGGATCAAGAGAAGTCATAGGGAGGAGGGAACAAGCTTGTTTTCTGCTGCCCTGGAGACTAGGATGTGAAACAATGGCTTCAAACTCCAGGAAAGGAGATTCCACCTGGTGTGGTGGAGGCTTTTAAGCAGAGGCTGGATGGCCATCTGTCAGGGATGCTTTGAATGCCATTTTCCTGCTTCTTGCCAGGAGTAGGACTGGGTGGCCCATGAGGTCTCTTCCAATTCTATGATTCTAGATGCAGGAGGTTAGCACAGTGTTAGAACGTCACCAGCCGTTTTTCATTCAGTTGTTGGTTCTTTAAAAGTCTCATGTAATACTGTCATATTAAGGCTCCCATGTTGCTGTGGCAGTGGCATGCACCACTTAGTCTCCCTTTTCTGGACAGAGTTCAGCAGAGCTACACGTGTGTTGTGTTATGGGCTCCATCCTTAAAGAGGACAACAAGTGGCATATGTACAATGAGCCAAGTAGCCTGTTTGACGAGGTCGTAAAACTCCTGGATCCCTTTCCCATGGATTGTTTGAAAGCCAAGTGTCCCCATCCTAAATCTGTGCATTTCATTTGTATTGCAAAACCGTAGCAGCACACTACCTTGCAAGCTGCAAGGCTACTCAGTGCTAATCAAGCTGGCTAATTGCAACATTCATACTGTGTGGCCAAAGGCTTTCATGGCCGGGATCACAGGGTTGTTGTATATTTTCCAGGCTGTATGGCCATGTTCCAGAAGCATTCTCTCCTGATGTTTCGCCCACATCTATGGCAGGCATCTTCAGAGGTTGTGAGGTATGGAGAACCTCACAACTTCTGACGATGCCTGCCATAGATGTGGATGAAACGTCAGGAGAGAATGCTTCTGGAACATGGCCATACAGCCCGGAAAACATACAACAACTCAACATTCATACCTGCTTCAAACAGACAAGAGTTCTTTCTCCCACCCTGGACAATAAGCTATCCCAAGCATGGGCGAACTTTGGCCCTCCAGGTGTTTTGGACTTCAACTCCCACAATTCCTAACAGCCGGTAGGCTGTTAGGAATTGTGGGAGTTGAAGTCCAAAACACCTGGAGGGCCCAAGTTCGCCCATACTTGCTATACATGATAATGCTGACTTTCTACAACTACGCAGATGGCAGATATTACTAATACATTTACCGCGTTGATGGAAGAGCTGAGCATCGACGAGGCATCTTGCAGAAAGATAATATATTTATATGCCAGACATGAAGACTTTGGCGCAGGAATGATTTTATTAAAGTGACATCAGAATGAGAGGATACAGGCTCTTTGAAAGAGAAGAGAGGGGATTCATGTAATATTTTATCATTCCCAATCAGTTTCAAGGGCAGATGAGAAAAGTCGGAACCTCTCGTTGTCCCTTTAAGCCGTCTCATGTCACTTGCCACCAAATGAGAGCTGTACTTTCCATTGTAAAATTGGAATATGTATGTTGGGAAGTACCTTACTTTACCAATGGTTTGCATGCAACAATATCTTTACTGTTGCATGCAAACCATTGGGCCGGGCTGTGGCACAGCTGGCTAGTAACCAGCTGCAATAAATCACTACTGACAGAGAGGTCATGAGTTCGAAGCCCGGGTCGGGTTAAGCCCCCGACCATTAAATAGCCCGGCTTGCTGTTCACCTATGCAGCCCCGAAAGACAGTTGCATCTGTCAAGTAGGGAAATTTAGGTACGCTTTATGCGGTAGGCTAATTTAACTAATTTACAACATCATAAAACTGCCAGCAAAACACGAGGAAAGGAATGAGGAAGTACAGCCACTAGTGGACAGTGAAGCAACAGCTCCCCCTGTGGCCGGAATCGTGAAGCTGGAAAAAAAAAGTTAAATGTCTCTGTGTCTGTCTAATGTATGTTGTTTGTCTGTTGGCATTGAATGTTTGCCATATATGTGTTCATTGTAATCCGCCCTGAGTCCCCTTCGGGGTGAGAAGGGCGGAAGATAAATACTGTAAATAAATACTATGGCTTGTATCAGAACTTGGGCAAGTTACTTTTTTGGGGGACTACAATTGCCAGTCTTCCCAGCCAAACATATATGTGAAAATATCTTTGCTGTGGTTTGCATCAAAGTTTAGGCAAAATATGAACCAATAAAATACTTCCTAACATCTATACAACATTTGTGTTTGGTTATTTGTTTATTTTATTTATTTCCAACATTTATATCCCGCCCTTCTCACCCGAAGGGACTCAGGGCAGCGTACAGAATTGGCAACAATTCAATGCCTACACATAATTAAAACATAGCAATGAAAATCCAATTAAAACAATATAAAAATATAAAACATATGGTTAAAAATCCATTCATCCAAAATCCTCATGCTGTATGCTCTTCCTCCATAAAATATGATTTTAAAGGGATGCTGTAAAGTATTTAAAGTATGTGAGTAGGTTTTTTAATGCATGGAACTGTTTATTTTTAATACAGTAAAGTCTCACTTATCCAGCATTCGCTTATCCAACATTCTGGATTATCCAACGCAGTCTGCCTCCCGTCCTGATCCACAGCTGTTTCTCTAGGGAACAAGGATTGAACTTTTTATGGATTTAATTTCCAACAATGTTGCTACTATAAGTTCATTTGCTTTTCAGGCTACAAGTTGGAATTCATGACAAAGCATTAAAGAATTGGCATCTGAAGTAATTTATGCAAAAGTAGGGGTGGTG
This sequence comes from Anolis carolinensis, assembly GCF_035594765.1. Lineage (NCBI taxonomy): Eukaryota > Metazoa > Chordata > Lepidosauria > Squamata > Anolidae > Anolis > Anolis carolinensis. The sequence goes on along the minus strand of NC_085845.1, from coordinate 200,517,196 downwards.
GATGGGATGCTTTCAATCAAGAGATAAACATCAGATATAAATATAATAATAACACTAAGTAACAAAATTTGAAAGCTTTTCTGTTCGTGGTTTGAAAGTGTTATTTCCGGTTCAATTGTGCAGGCCTTACTTTGAAAGGAGTTGTTATACAGTTAAATGGTGGGTTATGTGTTTTTATGATTATCTGTTTATGCACATTGTTGTGTCTAATGTTTTAATGGCTGTATTTAAACTGACTTAATGTTTTTAATATGTTGGAAACCGCTCTGAGGAGATAGGGCGGTATATAAATAAATAAATTATTATTATTATTATTATTATTATTATTCTCCAGAAACTTTGTTTATGTGGCTGCCACAAACTCTGTTCAGTTGGTTGAGACTCTATGAAATACTCATTGAAAAACTATAGCAAAATGTGCAGGATGTCCGGCAAAAAACAAAACTTTTGCAGTTCAATAAACCTTTTCCATGTTTTTATAATAGAACCAATAAGGAAATGACATTTATAACCCAAGAACAGAAACCATGTCACATAGTGTAATATTATTAATAATAATTTCCATTCCAATGGGGTTTTGCCTGAACTTTTAAGGTGTGGATCCACTTTGGGAAAGAGTTGGCCAGCAAAACCATCTGCGGAGATCAGTTCTACACAATCCTGAGACTTTCCCCCAAAATCCCAATGACCATGATACCTATGGATTCTGGGAGCTGTAGTCAAAAGAAGTCTCTTTTCCATGCTCTAATAATAAGAGGATGATAATAGTTGTTGTAAGGATTGGGGACAGCATACATGAAGTGCCTCATACTTTCTCAAAGCAAAGTATGAATGTAAAATATTTCATTTTATTCAAAATGCCAGAGCGATCCCAAATGCTTTTTGAGATGCAATAAGGCAGCTATTTTGTGACAAAAGTTTGCTTTTTGTTTTAACTAAGATTGCATCAAAACCTCAAACCAGCTCAAGTACGCAAATATTGCTCATCCCATAGCCAATTCTAGACAATTTTTCACATTGCAGAAGTATTTTTTTAAAAATGTCATTTTCTTGAGCTTTGCTGATTTACCACTTAAGTGATTCCTCAGGGGATTCTTCCTATGAAGGAAGGAAAAGTTGTGATAAATGTGAAATCTGAGTGTGGCATTGAAAACATTTCACATGGAACAATGTCGCTGTGGTTGTCTTTTATTCTCCTCTCTTTAAGAAGTTATCCTTGGGCTTGGGTTGAATAATTTTCTCCCCACAGAGTCGGATGCAGACTTAATCATACATTTGGGAAGACCTACTGAAGTTATTATTTCAACATATGAAAAAAGAAAGAAATAGATATTCTTTCCATCCGAACCTCACAGGTGGAAGCCAACTCTGAAGAAAACTCTTTATTGAAGTCTAGGTGTTGTTTTGTTGTGTGGTCTTCCCCTTTTTTCTACCATCTTCCACTTTGTCAAGCTTAGTGGAGCTTTTCCAGCGAGTCTTGTCATTTCAAGAACAATATTGACAAGCTGGAAGGTGACCAGAGGAAGGTGACCTAAATGATCAAAAGTCTGGAAACCATGAATCCCTCTGAGGAGCAGCTTAGGGAGCTGGGTCTGTTTAGCCTGGAGGAGAGAAGGTTAAGAGAGGACAGGAGAGCCTTTAGAAAAGACATATGAAAGGATAACTCGGGCACGGGTAAACTTTGTCCCTCCCTCCAGGTGTTATGGACTCCAACTTCGACAATTCCTGCGCCGGGCTGTGGCGCAGCTGGCTAGTAACCGGCTGCAATAAATCACTACTGACCGAGAGATCATGAGTTCGAAGCCCGGGTCGGGTTAAGCCTCCGACCATTAATAGCCCCGGCTTGCTGTTGACCTATGCAGCCCCGAAAGACAGTTGCACCTGTCAATTAGGGAAATTTAGGGACGCTTTATGCGGGAGGCTAATTTACAACACCATAAAACTGCCAGCAAAACACGAGGAAAGGAATGAGGAAGTACACCACTACTGGATGGTGAAGCAACAGCTCCCCCTGTGGCCGGAATCGTGAAGCTGGAAAAATGTTAAAAATGCCTCTGAGTTTGTCTAATGCAGGGGTCCTCAAACTTTTTAAGTGGAGGGCCAATTCACAGTCCCGAAGACTGTTAGGGGGCCGGACTATGATGAAATAGTCCAAAATTAAGATTGTTGTAGTTGTGTGCCTTCAAGCTATTTCAGATTTAGGTCAACCCTAAGTCTAAAGTTTAGGACAGAGGCCAGGTCAATGACCTTGGAGGGCCGCATCCGGCTCATGGTCCTTAGTTTAGGGACCCCTGATCTAGACAATCTCATAAGACCATAGGTAAACAAAGAGACCTCCAAAGACCATCTAGATGGTCTCATAGAACCATAGGCAAGGAAAGTGACCTCCAAAGACCATCTAGATGGTCTCATAGGACCATAGGTAAGGAAAGTGACCTCCAAAAGCCATCTAGATGGTCTCATAAGACCATAGATAAAGAAAGGGATCCTCAAAGGCCACCAAGACCATCTCATAAAACCATAGGTAAGTAAAGGCACCCTCAAAAGCCATCTAGATGGTCTCATATGACCATAGGTAATGAAAGTGATCTCCAAAAGCCATCTAGATGGTCTTATATGGTCGTAGCTAAGCAAAGAGACCTCCAAAGACCATCTAGACAATCTCATAAGGCTATAAGTAAGCAAAGAGACCTCCAAAGACCAGGTAGACGTAGGTCAACACTAAGTCTAAAGTTTAGGACAAGGGCCAGGTCAATGGCCTGGGAGGGCCGCATCCAAGGGCCTTAGTTTGGGGACCCCTGGTGTGGATGATGCTATCACATAAATTCAATTGTGTATTCAGTTATACTTTTGGGTGCGGATCAGGTTGTGCAATGGCACCATTCAGCACAAGAATCATCCAGCAGAACTGGTGCATTAGTCTGCACACAGTGTTAGATGTTATGCAACCCCAGTGTAGGATATCAGCCATTTTATTCCATGAGCACCTCTATGAACATGTTGAAGGAGCATCCTATAAAGGCATTCATAGTGTGTCTTGAGTGGGGTTGCATCCACTGTTTGGCATATTGTTACAATTGCAACACACCAAAACCATATCACCAGTTGCTTGCTTCGTAAGCTGTACCGAAACGTTTCCTTTTCCTGCGTGAAGAAGACCGACGCAAGTCATTCCATACGTATTCTCATTGCCCCTATTTTATACGCCATTGTGCAAGTCACCCTAATTCTGAGCTGCTGACGTTGAATCTATAATAAATTCGGGGGACAACCCTTTGTATCCCTCTTCCCTCACTTCGAGAAAAATAACCAGCCTCCCATTTGTGCAGAGTTAGTCATTATTCTGACGGAATTGTTATCAAATTACTCCGTCAGGCTGTCCATGATACAGTGTCAAGCAATTCATTTTCTCAGGTCGCGAGGAGAAGTAATGTGTCTATTGCCGTAATGAGACGCTCAGAGAAATTCTATCGCCGCAATGAGACGGCCAGATAAATCCAGACCATCTTTCCTTCTGTCCATCTTCCCCTTCATCTGATTTTGTATTTTATTGTAATAGAGAAGCCTCAATGATTCTTATGCGATTCACAAAAGCAGTGGTGGCCATTGGCTCACATGTCAACGGGATGAGGAATCCACTCCAGGTGTTACTTTACATTTCAACAGAGCTATCCAAGGTGCTGAAAATGCATAAATGAAGCACCATTGGTTGTATAATGTTGGTGCAATTATATGAATGTAGATTTATAATGTGCCAACACTTAGTTCAAGCTGGATGCATGATTTATTAAATGCGCACCCGTCCTATGAGTCCCATACCATACAGAGATGTTAGAAAAATGGATTTGTGTATAAAATTGTTTCATGCTATTGATTTATTATCTCAAAAGCTCCTGCCCAGCCGATGCACGATGTTGGGAACGTCTCTCTTGGTTCCTCAATTATCATATTTGGTTGCAAATGTCAGTCCACTGTAATTGAGTTTCTCAAGTTGATTCAATTACCTGATAGAGATACAAGTCGAGGGCTACATTTTCCAATGCGCTCTCCCTTTATCACAACGTAGAAGTTTCTTAGTCCATGGACATTTCAATAGATTATACCTCTGAAAAGTCAATCTGGTTAAAGGGTTGTTGTGTGTTTTCCGGGCTGTATGGCCATGTTCCTGAAGTATTTTCTCCTGACGTTGCGCCCACATCTATGGCAGGCATCCTCAGAGGCTGTGAGCTATAACCTCACATATACCGCACAACCTCTGAGGATGCCTGCCATAGATGTGGGTGAAACGTCAGGAGAGAATACTTCCGGAACATGGCCACACAGCCCGGAAAACACACAACAACCCTGTGATCCCGGCCATGAAAGCCTTTGACAAAATATGGTTAAATCTACTTCTTGCCTGTATCTATGTACAGTAGAGTCTCACATATCCAAGATAAACGGGCTGGCAGAACCTTGGATAAGTGAAAATGTTGGATAATAAGGAGGGATTAAGAAAAAAGCCTATTAAACATAAAATTACATTATGATTTTACAAATTAAGCACTAAAACATCATGTTTTACAACAAATTGATAGACAAAGCAGTTCAATACACAGTAATGTTATGTAGTAATTACTGTATTTACAAATTTAGCACCAAACATTGCACCATTTACTACTAAAAGGCAGACTGCCTTGGATAATCCAGAACATTGGATAAGTGAAGCTTGGATAAAAGTGAGACTCTACTGTATGTATTTATTTACTATTTATTTATTTTATTTTTACCCCACTTTTTTACCCCATATAGGGAATCAAGGTGGCCTTTTTTGTTAATGTGGGATTTGTGTATTGATAGTGTTTAAATGCAATTTGTGCCATGCTTGTATTGCAACTGATTGCATCATCCAGAATGTACCATAGTGTGGAAAGAGCTAATTGCCAAGAAGCTATGATGACCTTGATGTGTGGCTGGAACTAGGGAGTATCCAGACACAAGTGTTTGTGCATACCGATTGCGTCAGTTCAGTTGAGTTCTGTCTGCCTAGAGTTCGAGTCCAGTTATGTTGGAGAACAGAGCAGTCCTGTGTTCGTCTGTCGTCTGCAAGTCTGTTTGTGTTGATTATTGCTGCATACAGTAAAACTTTGTAAATAGTTTTACCAATGTCTCTGAGTGTCTCTTCGTTCTGTGCTCCACTGCTTCCATCCAACTACTGCTGCGCTGCAAATACTCTGACATTTTTAACTATGGTATGTTGTATCTGCTGTGAGCCTTGAGGATTTTTATTTTATTAACACGCATATATTATCATCATCATCCAAGCAATTTTGTAGCAGCCTTCCTTTCCTCTGCAATATCTTGAAGTAACATGAGGTCTAGGGCATTGTGGGAGCTATAAAATAACAGAATATTTGATCTAAACTAATCTGATCCAATCCATCTTTATCTCTCAATCTCGGTCTATCTATCCAGCTCATCGCTCTCAAACTATGCATTCTATCTGTCTGTCTATCTATCTGTCTATCTATCTATCTATCTATCTATCTATCTATCTATCTATCTATCTATCTATCTACAGTAGAGTCTCACTTATCCAAGCCTCGCTTATCCAAGCCTCTGGATTATCCAAGCCATTTTTGTAGTCAATGTTTTCAATATATTGTGATATTTTGGTGCTAAATTCATAAATACAGTAATTACAACATAACATTACTGTGTATTGAACTACTTTTTCTGTCAAATTTGTTGTATAGCATGATGTTTTGGTGCTTAATTTGTAAAATCAAAACCTAATTTGATGTTTAATAGGGTTTTCCTTAATCCCTTCTTATTATCCAAGATATTCGCTTATCCAAGCTTCTGCTGGCCCGTTTAGCTAGGACAAGTGAGACTCTACTGTAGCTATCTGTTCGTCTGTCTTCCCTAAGTGAAAACAACAGTGCAAAGCTTGCCCGCTTGGCCTGACCTCTTTATTTGGGACCAAAGGTTTCCTAAGCCAGAAAGATGGGAAATACGGGACTGTTGTTGAAGATTACCATAAATGAAGCAAAGTAATTACATTCCTTTTCTCAAATGGATTTATTTCCATACAAGTTATCTCAGGCATGGGCCAACTTCAGCCCTGCAGGTGTTTTGGACTTCAACTCCCACAATTCCTAACAGCCTACCGGCTGTTAAGAATTGTGGGAGTTGAAGTCCAAAACACCTGGAGGGCCCAAGTTCGCCCATGCCTGAGTTACCTCCTTTGTTCACAGAACAGGTAAATGCCCCAAACCCAGCTTTTCTTAAACCATCCCATCCACAGCATGTACAGTCTTGGAGATGGTGGAGACCTGCTTCTTTTCACCATTCCTTCCTCCTTGTATCTGGTCAACATCTTTGGAGGGATCTTTAGAAGGAGTGAAAGGGAGACACAAATAGACATATTTGACATGATTTCCATGATTAAAAAAACCAAGAGTGCACCTACATTGCAGAATTAATGCACTTAATTCTGCATCTCCCTCTATGAACTCCTAGGAGAGTGGTTCTCAATCTGTGGCTCTCCAGATGTTTTGGCCTTCAACTTCCAGAAATCCTAACAGCTGCCAAACCAGCTGAGATTTTTGGTAGGCCAAAACACCTGGGGACCCACAGGTTGAGAACCACTGATCTAGGAGATTAAGATCTTCTGGGGAGGCCCTGCTCTCAGTCCCGCTTCCTTTGCAGGTGTGGTTGGTGAGGACGAGAGACAGGGCCTTCTCAGTGGTGGCCCCTCAGCTTTGTTCAGCTTTGGAACTCCCTCTCCAGTGAAATTAGTTCAACGTCCTCCCTCTTGGCCTTCAAAATGAAAAGAATAAGCCTTTGGTTAGTGATCAGTGCAAAAAATAAATAGGGAATATGTGCAATTGACAATTGGAATGGCTTTGGATAATGATTCTGGATTATGTGATTTTATACTAATATATTTTGATTCTATGTCTTATTGTCTAAATGTTGCCTATGTGGTTTTTAATATGGTTTTAATGGTTTCACATGAATGTTCGGCATTGAATTTTGCCATGTTTGTGTTGGAAACCGCTCTAAGTCCCCCCAGGGCTGAGAAGGGTGGTATATAAATACAGTAAATAAAATAAATAAATTCAGCTGCTGTGGATCAATGCTATGGACTCCTGGGAGTTGTAGTTTCATAAGGCACCAGTACTCTTTTGCAGAAAAGATTAAAGGCCTGTAACTCCCAGGATTCCGTAGCATTGAGCCACACTATTCAAGTGGTACTGAAAGTGGTTAGATAGAAATGCCTCAGCATTGAATAATAATAATAATAATAATAATAATAATAATAATAATAATAATAATAATAATAATAATTTATTTGTATCCCGTCCCAACTCCCCTCTGGGTTTTTGGGATGGCACACAACAAAAAATGGCAGCCATTCGATGCAAAAAATATATAATAAATAAACCAAATAATTAATCTAACAAGGTAAACAATAATAAATCACATGTGAAAATACAGTTTTGATGGACATGTGATAACACCTGGGAAATAACTGAGAGTCATGATGAAATACCCAAGGGGCATGCAGAAATGATTGATCATAAAATTATATGATATTTATGACAAGGGGTTGCATCAGTCATTTGTCCCTTACTGATGACAAGTCAACAGGTGGTTAGAAAAAGGAGACGAATTGCTCAATCTTTCTCTTTTTCTTCATGAATCTAGTTGTGAATATCTCTCTGTCTCTGAGAATCATTTGTAAGTACAAATCTGATTGTGGAACTGTGTATCCTGATTGTACAGCTGTAAATAGAGCAAGACTGAAGATTAATGCCTCTGGATATTTTAGATGAAAAACTGCTGTGGCGCAGGCTGGTTAGCAGCCAGCTGCAATAAATCACTCTGAGTTCGAGGCCAGCCCGTGTCGGGGTGAGCACCCGACAATTAAAATAAAAAATAGCCCCTGCTCGTTGTTGACCTAAGCAACCGGAAAGATAGTTGCATCTATCAAGTAGGAAATTTAGGTACCACTTATATGTGGAGAGGCTAATTTACGACACCATAAAAATCACCCAGCCGCTGCTGGAATGAGGAAGTTGCCATCACGGTGGATGATGAAACAGCTGCTCCCCCTGTGGCCAGAATCAAGCATACCCTCATGAAGCTGGAGAAGGTTTAAATTGCCTCTGCGTCTGTCTCTGTCTCTGTTCTATGTTTATATGGCATTGAATGTTTGCCTTATATGTGTACAATGTGATCCACCCTGAGTCCCCTTTGGGATGAGAAGGATGGAATATAAATACTGTAAATAAATAAATAAAATAAATAATTTACTAAACAAAGGACTCCTGCCACACCCTGGACTCTCCACAGATATACATTCTTTCCTTTCCTTATCTAGTTTATCCATACCTCACAACCTCTGAGGATGCCTGCCATAGATGTGGGCGAAACGTCAGGAGAGAATACTTCTGGAACATGGCCACACAGCCCGAAAGACATACAACAACCCTGTGATCCTGGCCATGAAAGCCTTCGACAACACAATTTACTAAACAGCGTGTGAAGAAGGTCAGATGTTGCAGTTGTACTCTATTAACTGATTAACTGACCTTTTTTTTTGCTGTGAATGGACTCTGCTAGTTTTTGTTTGCCTCTGTGGCACTTGCTTGTCCAGTGTCCAGTAGTTCCAGGGAGGTCGTGATTGGCAAACTATAAGTCACTTCACGAACCTATCCCGTGGCACAAACTGCATTGATTCAGTAGTGTAAATGCACCCTAAAACAAATGACCTGCAGTGAGACGTCCCACCTGTTGTTCTCTTGCACCAAAGCTCACACTTCTTCTTGGATGGAAATTGGTTGGCGTTTCCGCCGCAGCCTCCGAAGATGAATGGCCGGCAATGGTTGGCTTCCTGGTGGAAATACCAAAGGACCGTGTACTGCTTGCAGGTGCCTTCGTCCATTGGTAAGACACAGGGATCTGCAAGGGACAACATGCTGAATTGCTTGACAATTGGAAACCATTCCCTTTCTCTGTATTTTGTATCAGGACAATCAAATGTTGTGGCACACCTTTTTCTTTAAGAGCAATCCATAGCACTGGCCAACCTCATATGTTAGACCAGTTTCTGGGTATATCTGACCTGCTGGTTTCAAAAAAGGCACCAGGTTTCCCCATCAACTCTGAGTTTTGAGATACAGAACATATGCCATATCTCTCTCTTCATCTGCTGACCATAGAATAACCATATCGAAGAAACTAAAGCTTGATGAAGTCTATCCAATGCCATTTTCTGAATCAGTGCCTTCAATAACTGTCTGTAAAATGTATTGCTATAGTGTGAAATTGTGCTTAGAGTTTAAAGCTGTGTGTGTGTTCTAGAAGTGAAGAGGTTAAATGCATAGAGTGGGAATGAAATGCTAGAGAGTAACTTTGGGAACAGTCATGGGCAAACTTTGGCCCTCCAGGTGTTTTGGACTCCAACTCCCACTTAAGTGGCTGAGGAGGAAAAGGAAAGAGCCTGAGGTTTTTTAGGAATTGTGGAAGTTGGAATCCAAAACACCTGGAGGAGGGCTGAAGTTTGCCCATGCCTGGATCAGACTGTGGACGGTTTTCAGTCTTTCAAAAATATACAATTGAAAGCCACGCCCAAATACCACTTCTCAACATAGTCGCCATTCAAATCTAGGCACTTACCATAGCGAAGAATGAGCTTGGCAACTCCTTCCCCACAAAACTCTGCCGCTTGCGTCCTCAACCAGCTGGCCACCCTTTTCTGCAGCTGCGCATAGTCGCCAAGATGCTGTGCAAGTGGCAGAGTTTTGTGGGGAAGGAGTTGCCAAGCTCATTCATCGCTATGATAAGTGCCTAGATTTGAATGGTGACTATGTTGAGAAGTGGTATTTGGGTGTGGCGTTCAACTGCATATGGTAAATCTTTTCTCCTATACTTTGTTCATTTTTAATTCCAAAACGTAATCTACTTTCTGGATAACCCTCGTATATCTTTGATTAGTTTGTCCTTTAAAATCCATGTTAATTTGGCAATGTGGAACAACTCTGCAACTTAACAGCCCAGTCTTCCATTGCAGGTGCTTTGGTCAATTTCCAGATGAGAGCAAATGCTTTTAAGTTCAGCATCACCAGTCCTAAAGGATGGAGGGTTTCCTTCTGAGGTCCCACCCACTCCATCCTTTAGGGCACCAGTTCTGATATTGAGGCCGAACGGAAAAGCAAGTGACTCTCCGAAATGCCACTTAATTCTGCGGTTCCACTTCGTCATGGGCCCGTCTTTCTCACCGTGAGATGAACCCATTATCTGCTGATCCCTCGGAGCCGCCGCCGCCAAAGCAAATGGAAACTAATGAGGGCGCGCAAATAAATTACCTGTGATTTAAATATTGATTGTTTCCAGGGCTGGAGTGATTCCTTTCTCCCTTCCCGCCCACCCTTTTTCGCCCTCGTCGTCGTAGTACAAGCAGCTCTGGATAAAAATGTCACGGAAACAAATTGCCGGGTGGCGGAAGGCTTTGGGGGCAATAAAAAGGGATCTTAATGGCTTTGAACAACTTTGGGGAAAAGGTCGGGTGTTAGTCAGAGAAAGAGGAAGAGGGAAGGAGGTGGAAGCTTTGGCAACAGCTGGATTGAGAATGGGGACCAAAGGAAGACCAGAACGGGGAAAGAGAGGTCGGAGAGAGAAAGAGAAGGATGTGCGGAGGATAATTTCCATCTTGAGCATCACTCCTGACTATTCGATCTGGAAGTGGTCCTTCTCCTCCTCACCGACAATCCACCTTCACTGCTATTGCTCATTGTTATGAAATCTTGAGTGTTTTAGCTTTACAGCGTCTTTGGTCTTCTCTGCCAAAGACTGCTGGAGCCTCATCAAACTACATTCAGCCATGGCAGTTAAACTGCATTAATTCTACAGTGTAGATGCAACCTCAGGTGGGCAAGAGTGTTACTGAAAAGCTTACCTGCCAAAGGTAGGACAGATTCGGTCAGAGGCAAGTCCGCTTTGGTTGTATTCTGCAATCCACCGAAAAACCCTTCTTGCAGAGTGCTTTCCCCCCTTGGATCCATGTCTGCTAGATAGTCAGCCCCGAGGCCTGCCAATCTGTTCGCCAAGCGGAGGTTTTTGCCTGCATGAAAGAAAAGATATTGATATAGCGCAGGGCTGTGGCGCAGGTGGGAGAGCAAGCCAGCTGCAATTAACTGCAATGAATCACTCTGACCAGGAGGTCATGAGTTCGAGGCCCGCTCGGAGCCTATGTTTGTCTTGTCTTTGTTCTATGTTAAAAGGCATTGAATGTTTGCCTATATGTGTAATGTGATCCGCCCTGAGTCCCCTTCGGGGTGAGAAGGGCGGAATATAAATGCTGTAAATAAATAAATAATAAATAGTGGAGCCCCCAGTGGCGCAGCAGATTAAACCACTCAGATGCTGAACTTGCTGACTGAAAGGTTGGCGATTTGAATCTGGGGAGCGGAGTGAGCTCCTGCTGTTAGCCCCAGCTTCTGCCAACCTAGAAGTTCGAAAACATGCAAATGTGAGTAGATGAATAGGTACTGCTCCGGCGGGAAGTTAACGGTGCTCCATGCAGTCATGCCTATGGCCACATGACCTGGAGGTGTCTACGGACAATGCCGGCTCTTTGGCTTAGAAATGGAGATGAGCACCAACCCCCAGAGTTGGACACAACTGGACTTAATGTCAGGGGAAAACCTTTACCTTTACCTTTCATAGTGAGAAGATCAGTATATTTCTATCCAGACGTCTATACACATAACAAAAGTGAAATGATGTATATGGCTGGGATGTCCACTCAGACAGACAAGCTCCCACTTCCAAAAATAGTTATAGCTCCCACTACTCAGGAGACACCAATGGACCTCCTTCCAATAACATTGCAGGTTACAGTAAGCACCATGAACATGTCCAAAAGCCCTGCTAATGTCCTCCACAAACACCATCCTGCCCCCCACCCAAGTGAGGACTTTCATACGGGGACAATTTCATCCTAGATTTTTTTGTGTTTCCTCCACCACAGACATCCCAGTGTTTCCGACTCTCTCCACTGGTGTGGAATTTGCATAACCCCACCCACTGCCTCTCCCTTAACCCTTTCCTATTCTTTTCTATGGCACTCAGCAAACAGAGCAAAGGATCAGCAACTGAACATACTGGAGAAGTTTGGGGAGAATTCACCGTGATTTATAGGAGTTGTAGGTACTGGGATGTATAGTTGACCTGCATTCTAAGAGCACTCTGAACTTCACCAACAATCGAATTGGACCAAACTTGTTACACAGAGTCCTCACAGCCAAGAAAAAATACTGGAGGTCTTTGGGGAAAATTCACCTTGATTTGGGGGAGTTGTAGTTCACCTACATCCAGAGAGCCTTGTGAACCCAAACACCGATGGTTCTGGGCCAAACATGGCACACAGACCTGATATGCCGAAATTAGATTACTGGAGGGGTCTGGGGGGACGGGACGGGACTGACATTCCTTTCTGGGAGTTGTAGTTCACCCACAACTAGATAAACTGTGACCTCCACCGATGATGGACGTGGACCAAACTTGCCACACAGAACCCACATGACTAACTCAACCTACTGGAAGGGTTTGAGGGGACTGAGTCACCATAATGGGAGTTGTAGTTCATCCTACAGTCAGAGAGCACACTGAACCCCACTGATGATGCATCTAGAGCAAACTTGCCCAACATAACAAACTTTAAGTACTGGTGGAGTTTTTCGGGGTTAACCCGGCATGATGTGAGTTGTAGTTCACCCACAATATTATGCATTTTGTACAATTAAAAATTAACTTTTTCAAACAACCCGGGCAGCACCGGGTATCCAAGCTAGTGTGTGTGTGTGTGTGTATATATATGTATGTGTGTGTGTGTGTGTGTGTGTGTGTGTGTGTGTGTGTATATATATATATATATATACATACATACACACACACACGTACGTATGTGTATGTATATATATATATATATGTGCTGCCAGTTTGGTTTTTCAAGTATCTGGATAAGGGATGCTCAACCTGTACCATAAATTCTGACATAAGCGGTGTCTATAAAAACAAAACCAGCAGCAACAGAAACTACAGCAAGTGAATAAGACTATGTGATTCATCTTTGTAAAAAAAGTAATAATGCCACATGTGCATTGGAAGTTTCAAAAGGTTTAAAAAGTACATTCAGAGAGATTTCGTTCTCTAGGTATATACTGATACAGCACAAAAATGTGTTCTAGTCTCCATCAATGTGAGTCTTGTGCCTAGATTGTAGCACTTAGTCAACTACCCCGTGTTTACAAAACTCACTTGATTCACTTTGCCCAGTTTGTTTTTATGATCTTTACTCAGGTGACTAATTCATGTTTTACTATGGTCATCATTTTAATGTTTTACTATGTCAATGAGTAAAATTTGGAGAGATGGAGGCGGGGTTCAAGAATAAAGTTGTTGTTGTTGTTGTTTGTTGTTGTTATTATTATTATTATTTTATTATGACACAGCAAACAAGATAAACAATGCTGGATTTCATTTCACAAAATCACAAGTCGAACACTTCCCAAGTGTTTAGGACTGTGTGATGTATTTTCGGATGATGCGCGCAGATCCCAGTCGGGTGGCCTTTTGCAGTTGGCAGATCGTAGTTTTGTCAATGTCTGTTGTTTCCAAATGCCGGCTGAGATCTTTTGGCATGGAACCCAGTGTGCCCATCACCACCGGGATCTTGAGGTCCTGATAGCGGCTGAGTTTTTCCTGTTGTTTTTCGTCAATGAGACTGTCACCTGGGATGGCAACATCAATGATCCAAACCTTTTTCTTTTCCACAACTGTGATGTCTGGTGTGTTGTGTTCCAGAACTTTGTCAGTCTGGATTCGGAAGTCCCACAGTATCTTTGCGTGCTCATTTTCCAATACTTTTGCAGGTTTGTGATCCCACCAGTTCTTTGCTGCTGGGAGGTGGTACTTGAGGCATAAGTTCCAATGAATCATTTGGGCCACATGGTTGTGCCTCTGTTTGTAGTCTGTCTGTGTAATTTTCTTACAGCAGCTGAGGATATGATCCATGGTTTCGTCGGTTTCCTTGCACAGTCTGCATTTTGGGTCATCAGCTGATTATTCGATCTTGGCCTGAATTGCATTTGTTCTGATGTCTTGCTCCTGGGCTGCAAGAATCAGGCCTTCTGTCTCCTTCTTCAGGGTCCCATTCATGAGCCATAGCCAGGTCTTCTCCTTATCAGCTTTTCCTTCAATTTTGTCAAGGAACTTTCCATGCAGTGTTTTGTTGTACCAGATGTCAGCTCTAGTTTGTAGTGCGGTTTTCTTGTACTGATTCTTTGTCTGCTGTGTTTTGAGGAGTTTCTGATTGTTGTTGTTGTTGTTGTTGTTGTTGTTGTTGTTATTATTATTATTGATTGAAGGAAGTCCTAGTCCCACTCTCTTCTGCTTTCGACAGATCTCATCTGGAATAACCCTGTGTCCAGTTCTGGGCAAAGCAATTCAAGAAAGAGAAGGACAAGGTGACAGAAGGACAAAGAAAATGGTCAAAGGTTGGGAAGCCTAACCCTATGAAGAGTGGCTAAGGGATCTGGGGATGATTAGCTTGGAGACAAGAAGGCTGAAAGAAAGGGGATACAAGGGCCATGTTTAGATATTTGAAAGGATGTCCCATTGAGGAAGGGGTAAACTTGCTTTTTGATGCTCTGCTTTGATAATCTGGATTATATGGCAGTGTGGAAGGGTCTTTGTCTCCCCTTAGAGCCCACCAGAAGGAGGACCCGAGGGTTTCCTTCTTCCAGGACTTTGTAGACTGATGTCCACAGAGACCCACTTGAAATTCGAATTCCAGACTTATCTTTGGGTAATAAGCAGTAGTAGTATCTCACTGGATGGGACTCCTGTTTGCAACTCACCAGCACAAGCTGTGAAACAAGCAAGAGAGAGATAAATATTAACAGAAGATGGGAATCCTATTGGAGTTTTCTGCACATATAAAGAAAGTGTCAGGATGCATCTACACTGTAGTAATAATGGGCAAACATGCTTTCTGCTGCTCTGGATACTGGGACTCAATGGAGCAATGAGTTCAAATGGGAGGAGAAGTGATTTCATGTAAACATCAGAAAGCACTTTCTGATGGGAAGAGCTGTTTGACAGTGCTATGATGGAGTCTCTCTGGAGTTTTTTAAAGCAGAGGCAGGATGGGCATCTGTTGGGAGTGCTTTGTAGGTTCCTGCCTGGCAAAATGGGATTGGAATGGATGACCCTTATGGTCTGTTTCAACTCTAAGATCCATGACACCACTTTAACAGCAATGGCTCAGTGCTGTAGAACTGTGAGAGTTGTTAATGCATGCGTGTGTGTGTGTGTATATGTATAAACGTATACACACACACACACACACACACACATACAGGAGCCGTGGTGATGCAATGAGTTAAACCCTTGTGAACTGCTGATCTGAAGGCTGGGTTGCTGACCTGAGGGATTATTTATTTTATTTATTTCTCACATTTATATCCCGCCCTTCTCACCCGAAGGGACTCAGGGAGGCTTACAACAGTAATGCAACAGGGCTGCTGGTTCAAATCCGCAAGATGGGGTGAGCTTCCATCTGTCAGCTCTAGCTTTTGGGATATGCGAGAAGCCTCCCTCCCAGTAACACCCCGGGTGTCCCCTGGGCAATGTCTCTGTAGACAGCCAATTCTCTCACACCAGTCGCAACTTGCACAATGTTCTCAAATCACTTCTGACACTATACACACACACACACACACACACACACAGTACAGTCTCGCTTATCCAACATAATCGGGCCGGCAGAACATTGGATAAGCAAATATGTTGGATAATAAGGAGCGATTAAGGAAAAGCCTATTAAACATCAAGTTAGGTTATGATTTTACAAATTAAGCACAGAAACATCATGTTTTACAACAAATTTGACAGAAAAAGCAGTTCAATACTTAGCAATGTTATGGAGTAATTACTGTATTTACGAATTTAGTATTGAAACATCACAATGTATTGAAAACATTGACTACAAAAACATTGACTACTAAAAGGCAGACAGCGTTGGATAATCCAGAACATTGGATAAATGAATGTTGGATAAGTGAAACTCTACTGCGTATATGTATATATTCACACACACACACATACATACATACGCACACATTTATAATTATTATGAGCAATAACCACAACCCAAAGTGAGAGTTGTAGTTTTACAAGATCGAGTCCCCGTTGGGGAGATGGTGGCGGGGTATAAATAAAGATTATTATTATTATTATTATTATTATTATTATTATTATTATTATTTTATTATGACACAGCAAACAAGATAGACATGCGGGATTTCATATCACAAAACCACAAGTCGAACACTTCCCAAGTGTCTAGGACTGTGCGATGTATTTTCGGATGATGCGTGCAGATCCCAGCAGGGTGGCCTTTTGCAGTTGGCAGATCGTAATTTTGTCAATGTCTATTGTTTCCAAATGCCGGCTGAGATCTTTTGGCACGGCACCCAGTGTGCCCATCACCACCGGGACCACCTGCACTGGTTTCTGCCAGAGTCTTTGAAGTTCAATCTTGAGGTCCTGATAGCGGCTGAGTTTTTCCTGTTGTTTTTCGTCAATGCGACTGTCACCTGGGATGGCGACATAGAATCATAGAATCATAGAATAGTAGAGTTGGAAGAGACCACATGGGCCATCCAGTCCAACCCCCTGCTAAGAAGCAGGAAATCGCATTTAAAGCACCCCCGACAGATGGCCATCCAGCCTCTGCTTAAAAGCCTCCAAAGAAGGAGCCTCCACCACGGCCCGGGGGAGAGAGTTCCACTGTCGAACAGCCCTTCTCACAGTGAGGAAGTTCTTCCTGATGTTCAGGTGGAATCTCCTTTCCTGTAGTTTGAAGCCATTGTTCCGTGTCCTAGTCTGCAGGGCAGCAGAAAACAAGCTTGCTCCCTCCTCCCTATGACTTCCCCTCATGTATTTGTACATGGCTATCATGTCTCCTCTCAGCCTTCTCTTCTGCAGGCTAAACATGCCCAGCTCTTTAAGCCGCTCCTCATAGGGCTTGTTCTCCAGACCCTTCATCATTTTAGTCGCCCTCCTCTGGACGCTTTCCAGCTTGTCAACATCTCCCTTCAACTGTGGTGCCCAAAATTGGACACAGTGTGATTCCAGGTGTGGTCTGACCAAGGCAGAATAGAATAAGGGGGAGCATGACTTCCCTGGATCTAGACACTATTCCCCTATTGATGCAGGCCAGAATCCCATTGGCTTTTTTAGCAGCCGCATCACATTGTTGGCTCATGTTTAACTTGTTGTCCACAAGGACTCCAAGGTCTTTTTCGCACACACTGCTGTCAAGCCAGGCATCCCTCATTCTGTATCTTTGATTTCCATTTTTTCTGCCAAAGTGAAGTATCTTGCATTTGTCC
This sequence comes from Anolis carolinensis, assembly GCF_035594765.1. Taxonomy (NCBI): domain Eukaryota; kingdom Metazoa; phylum Chordata; class Lepidosauria; order Squamata; family Anolidae; genus Anolis; species Anolis carolinensis. The sequence continues at coordinate 200,499,749 of NC_085845.1, read as the reverse complement.
CTGTTGAACTTCATTTTGTTAGTTTCGGCCCATCTCTCTAGTCTGTCAAGATCGTTTTGAATTCTGCTCCTGTCTTCTGGAGTGTTAGCTATCCCTCCCAGTTTGGTGTCGTCTGCAAACTTGATGATCGTGCCTTCTAACCCTTCGTCTAAGTCGTTCATAAAGATGTTGAACAGAACCGGGCCCAGGACGGAGCCCTGCGGCACTCCACTTGTCACTTCTTTCCATGATGAAGACGATGCATTGGTGAGCACCCTTTGGGTTCGTTCGCTTAGCCAATCAATGATCCAAACCTTTTTCTTTTCCACAACTGTGATGTCTGGTGTGTTGTGTTCCAAAACTTTGTCAGTCTGGATTCAGAAGTCCCACAGTATCTTTGCGTGCTCATTTTCCACAGCCTTTGCAGGTTTGTGATCCCACCAGTTCTTTGCTGCTGGGAGGTGGTACTTGAGGCATAAGTTCCAATGAATCATTTGGGCCACATAGTTGTGCCTCTGTTTATAGTCTGTCTGTGCAATTTTCTTACAGCAGCTGAGGATATGATCCATGGTTTCGTCGGTTTCCTTGCACAGTCTGCATTTTGGGTCATCAGCTGATTTTTCGATCTTGGCCTTGATTGCATTTGTTCTGATGGCTTGCTCCTGGGCTGCAAGGATCAGGCCTTCTGTCTTCTTCTTCTTCTTATTATTATTATTATTATTACCTTTTCTGCCAAAGAATGCTGGTGCCTCACCAAACTGCAGATCCCATGACTCCCTAGCATTGAGCCATCACAGTTAAAGTGGCACCATTCCATGTTGTTGGAAGTAACTAATTAAATAATAATAATAATAATAATAATAATAATAATAATAATAATGCGGTTTTCTGGCATTGTATATTTCTGCCGCTTCGCACAGTCCTGAACACTTGGGAAGTGTTCGGCTTGTGATTTTGTGATACCAAATCCAGCATATAGATCTCTGATGTGTCATACTATGTCTTTGTGTCAATAACAACAACAACAACAACAGGGCTACAAGATGTCATGTTTTCCACTGGAGAAACAGAGTCTGGGACTTTCTGCTTTGCGAAGCCTTGTCCCATTGCTTTGATCAGAAATAAGAAACCTTGATCGGAGATAAGAGCCCAAACTTCCATGAATTGATGATCAGGAGAGAATATTGTCCAACTCCTGGAGGAATGGCCAGAAAAGTGGATCGCTCAGGGAGAGCTCATTCTTTATCGGAGCCAATGTCACTATTTGCAAAACCTTCTTCATCTCTGTTGAGGGTTCAGAGGAATCGTCATGGAACTCAATCAAGAGCCTTGCGAGTGGCACGCCACGGGGAAAGAAACACGCAAAGGTCATGCTTACAAGAGGGACCTCGTGCCCGGCAACGGTTCGGATTCATCTACTTAGCCGGCTAGGCAAAGCAGCCCCATTTGCAACTAATGGGGTGAAATTTGCTTCTCCAGACGAGGCTGTGCCGGCATTCAAATTGATCTAATTTACAGTATTTGGGCGATATGTGTGTGTGTGTGTGTGTATGTCTCAGTGCTAAGGATCAGCTTGGACTCGCTTACCATCTTGGTCCTTTATCTCCGTCCTGACAATATGCTTCACATCATCGACCTGCAACCGCAAAGCAAACACACAAAAACAAAGGCTGGCTTGGTAACAATCCTTGAGTGCTTTTCAATGTCAATATCTAGACATTTGGGAAATGAAGGAATACTCCATTTGAGTGGGTCAGAATTCTATTTACACCGTCATTTTTACTCCCTGAAGCTACAACCCAAATGCTTGCATGATACAAAGGGAAAAACTCAATTTCAAATAAGGAAATGTGGAAACATGGCAAACAATCCCACCCATTAAAAAGTTGTCTTGTTTCTGCACCTATCCAAATTGAATTTATAGCAATTGAGAGAAAGGTTGGTGATACCCTTGTTCTTGGGGTTGGGAATCTGTTTTGGATTTTAGTCTGAACTTGGGTTCTCTTCTCCCAGTTGTGCTGTGGGTCAGTCTTCCACCAGAAAAACCAACAGGTTTTAGTGTATAGAATACCAGAACCTTCTCTTTGGCCCATTTATATAGGGGCTCTCACATACCAGAAGGTAATTGAGGTTTTATGGCTGGCCCATTTTATGGCTGGCATCTGTTCTTTGTCAGCCGACCGGAGATGTTAAAGATTGGAGATCACGACAATCAGTCAGAGAGGAACAGGGGCACAATTTTAAAATGGGACACACAAACTGATATCTTTTGGGGTTTAATGTGCTACTCTATTAGAAAAGTTAACCTATAAATGAAGAGGAGCAAAAGAAGAAATAAAAGAAGACTTATTGCATAGTATGTGCTGCAAACTATTTGCTAGTTATTACATGTGGCAAATTTAAACCACCGAAGGATCTGGATAAATACCAATATAATTATATGCAATAAAAGAAAATTAAAATGCAGCCATAAGAGATGTGACAGAGCTATATTCGTGTAATGTATTATGGATTGGGGAAGAAATTGAAGGGAAGGGGTTTGTTTGGGAAGGAAGGGAATACTTGTTGTAATAGTCGTTTTTTTCGTGTCAGGAGCGACTTGAGAAACTGCAAGTTGCTTCTGGTGTGAGAGAATTGGCCATCAGCAAGGATGTTGCCCAGGGAACGCCCAGGTGTTGATGTTTTACCATCCTTGTGGGAGGTTTCACATGCGGAGCTGGAGCTGACAGAGAGAGCTCATCCCCGCTCTCCCCAAATTTGAACTGCCAACCTGTCAGTCAGCAGTCCTGCCAGCACAAGGGTTTAACCCATTGCGCCACCCAGGGCTCTGTTGTAATAGTGATATTGTATTATTGTTAAAGGTTTTGTAAAATTGAATAAAGTTTTTTAATGTGCCTCTTTTTATGCAATTTTATGCACCATGCCGTGTCCTAAATTGGATTAACTCTCTGGATTTCAGTCTTTTTGAGCATCACAGCCACATTTTAACAACTGTATAGGAAACAAGGATCATTTTGTGTTCTGTGGGACATATGAGATAGTTCATCCTTTAGCCTTTGGATTTCAAGGAGACCAAGGCAGCTGGAAACACATTGAAGGCCCAAACTTGACTTTGGCTGTTATGAATAGCCATCAAGTTGGCTTCAACTTATGGCATCCCTATGAACGAGAGACCTCAAAAATACAGTCTTTGAAACACTCCTACCTAGGTCTTGCAAACAATGCACTATGGCATCTTTAATTGAGTCCATCCACTTGTAGTGCGGTCTCTTCTTTACTTCCAGTTTACCAAGAATAATCAAAACACAAGTTGAAGAGATGAGATAAAAGAAAGAGATGAGGTCTTTGCAAAGTCAGCACCAACTATTCTGCGACAACAAGGACTAACAGCATGTATATATATATACGAAACTTTCCACGGCAGCATTTTTACACGGAGATTCCTCCTATTTCCCTAAAGCTTGTATCCTCTGATCAGGTCCTGAGATTTGGGAAACCTATCAATCCTAGACCTTCACCTTCATGAATTCTTTTCTATGGTCACAATCCATGAATAATACTCACAGACAGTCCGGGGTTTCCTTTCTCTCCTTTCCGACCGATGGAACCGTCTTCTCCCTGTTGAAACAACTTAGTTAATAGCAAAGTTACTTTGATGAACAAGACAGTGACATCTTTCTTTCCCAAAAAGATATACCAGAGCCAGACAAGCAGCAGGTGAAAGGCAAGACTCAGAGAGGCAGAGGATTTGCACTTTCATATTAATTCTGTGAGATTTGAACGGTGCTTCTCCCAAACCAAGGGCTGGCTCATCTTCACAAACAAAGGAAGTAGAAGTCAAGATGTTTTGTGGAGAATGAGAACATACGTGTGTGTGTGTGTGTATGTGTGTGTGTGTGCATTTCTCTGTGTTTTGCGGGATTTATTTATCGTATCAGAAGCAAACTGAGGGCACAGTTGTCATGTATTTAAAAACACAACGTTAAAAACTTGGCATTATACTAAATGTCCCTTGACCAGAATTTGGTGTTGCTGTAAGAAGGTTCTCCATTGTGTATGTGGTAGGGCTCAGGCTGCATTGTAGTCAGTGGTCTGCGGTTTGCTCTTCTCCACACTCGCATGTTGTGGACTCCACTTTGAAGCCCCATTTCTTAAGGCTGGCTCTACATCTCATGATGTTACAGCGCAGTCTGTTAAGCACCTTCCAAGTCGCCAAATCTTCCATGTGCCCAGGAGGGAGTCTCTCATCCAGTATCAGCCATGGGTTGAGGTTCTGGGTTTCAGCCTGCCACTTTTGGACTCTCACTTGCTGAGGTATTCCTGAAAATATCTCTAGAGATCTTAGAAAACTATTTCTTGATTTAAGGCATTGGCATGCTGGCTGATATCTGAACAGGGGATGATAACAGATATCACTGCCTTGGTCCTGTTATGTGGTCCAATACCGGCTAAATAATATAATTCCTTCAGCGGTGAGAGGCATAGACATCCTGTGATAATGCGGCATGTCTCATTAAGAGCCACATCCACTGATTCAAATTGATGAGATGTGTTCCACACTGGGCATGCACACTCAGCAGCAGAGAAGCAAAGCGCAAGGACAGATGTCTTCACCGTGTCTGGTTGGGATCCCCAGGTTGTAGGACAGAAGTAAGGAAAACTGTGCAAATGTTGCATTACACAAAATAAACAATGCTTTGTTGTCTACAGCAGGTGGATTGCCCAGATCTCTGTCTCTGTCTCTGTGTCTCTGTGTCTGTGTCTGTGTCTCTGTGTTTCTGTCTCTGTCTCTGTGTCTCTGTGTCTCCGTGTCTGTGTCTCTCTGTCTCTGTCTCTCTGTCTCTGTGTCTGTGTCTCTCTGTGTCTGTCTCTGTGTCTCTGTCTCTGTGTCTCCGTGTCTGTGTCTCTCTGTCTCTGTCTCTGTGTCTCTGTCTCTGTGTCTCTGTGTCTGTGTCTCTCTGTCTCTGTCTCTCTGTCTCTGTGTCTCTGTGTCTGTGTCTCTCTGTCTCTGTCTCTCTGTCTCTGTGTCTCCGTGTCTCCGTGTCTCTCTGTCTCTGTCTCTCTGTCTCTGTGTCTCTGTCTCTGTGTCTCTGTGTCTGTATCTCTCTGTCTCTGTCTCTGTGTCTCTGTCTCTGTGTCTCCGTGTCTGTGTCTCTCTGTCTCTGTCTCTGTGTCTCTGTCTCTGTGTCTGTGTCTCTCTGTCTCTGTCTCTGTGTCTCTGTGTCTCTGTGTCTCTGTGTCTCCGTGTCTCCGTGTCTCTCTGTCTCTGTCTCTGTGTCTCTGTCTCTGTGTCTCTGTGTCTCTGTGTCTCTGTGTCTGTGTCTGTGTGTCTGTGTCTGTGTCTGTGTCTGTGTCTGTGTCTGTGTCTGTGTCTGTGTCTGTCTCTCTCTCTCTCTCTCTCTCTCTCTCTCTCTCTCTCTCTCTCTCGGCTTGCCTATATGAATTAAATAAAACCTCACCTCACCTTGAATCCAATCCTGGCTGTCTACATGATGGATGGCGATCCATATTCTGGGTCTTCTGCCTTTAGCCTGACTTTGCTTTACTTAGGCAAAGTTGGAGGAAACTCTGGAGTGTTCTGCATCTTTGTGATCATGTGGACAACTGGATCAGGTCCATTTTGGTCTGATGTGCTGTTCAAATGGTCAGCACAAAGGAAGAGAATGCTTCCCCATGTCTCCCAGCTGTCCCTTTTCTAGCATTGCTCAATGGTGAATCAATTGATAACAACAATGAATTTATTATCCACCTCTCCCTGTGGCTCAAAGCGGGATACAACATCATTAGAACAAGAGATAAAACACTATTAAAAGACATGCAGCAAGATGCACAGAGTTAAAATACAAGTTGAAATCCACTGATAACATGCAGATTAAAATTCACAACTCAAAATTGACCAAGGAGATAGCAGGACCCCCTGTAGTATTTAACTCTCCCATATTTTTAATATCAGAAATAGACTTCTGGCTGGTTCTAATTGTGTTTTCTGTCTCTTTCAGTGTTTTGGCAGTACATGTGGCCTTTGGAGAGTGGAACGGGCAATCTATTTCTGTGACAGGCAATCTGATCCATCCTTGTCCTTGAAAGGTGCCTTGTGGACACCTCGGAGCAAGGACTGGCCCCTCTTAGCAGTCCGACTTTTTCATGATGACTTGAAGGTTGGGTTGCTGACCTGAAGGTTGCCGGTTCAAATTCAACCCAGGGAGAGTGGGGATGAGCTCCCTCTATCAGCTCCAGCTCCATGTGGGGACATGAGAGAAGGCTTCCACAAAGATGGTAAAAACATCAAAACATTGTCCCCTGGGCAACGTCCTTGCAATTATTCTCTCACACCAGAAGCGACTTGCAGTTTCTCAAATCATGTAGACAGCCAATTTTCTCACACCAGAAGCAACTTGCAGTTTCTCAAGTCACTCCTAACATGAAAAAAATAAAATCAAAGCAAGAACAAGGCTGGCTCCTCACCTTTCCGCCTTTGTTGCCAGGAGTCCCTGGGGCTCCCTGGAGACACGAGGGTTGCCTTCCTCTTCTGCCTCGTTCTCCCTGGAGATAAAAATACAAAGCCATGGGATGCATTTTGGACACAGTCCAAATGGTCAGATGTGACCTTGTGACCTTGGAGATACAAGCCTAAATCCATTGCTATCGCTAAGAGTCATTACGAGAGCCACAAAGCCATGGTCTGAACCATGAGTTACCAAGTTCAAGGTAGAAGCTGATGAGTTCCAATATGCCATTTGAAGCATAAATGAAAGAAGAGCAGGAATGTACTTGGGGAAGGGGAGAAGGGCTGGCATTCATGCATGGTTAAACAGGTTAGAACATTTACACGAAGAGGAGGAAGGAGCAGCCCTTGAAGAGCCCTGAAAGGGAAGGTCTCGATGAGCGAGAGGATATGGATGGCTTTATCTCCCTCCTCCTTCATCTCCCCTCCCCTCACCGCATCCTAAATTATGAAGGAGTCCACGCAAGGGAAATGGAAGCCATCAAAGGACACAGGCTTCTTTGGCTTCTTGATCTAGGGGTAGGAAGCACAGAAAAGAAGCCTCCCTCCTTCCTCCATAGGATATCAAAGCACCTTGGCTCTTGTATTCATCGCAGGGGTAGAGAAGATCAAAGCAAGGGGTGGTGGCCTTCAGGGTATGCATGTTCTGGGCATCACAGTTCAAGAAGGAGATGGACAAGCTGGATGGCCAAAGGTCTGGAAGTCAGGAATCTCTCTGAGGAGCAGCTGAGGGAGTTGGGGGTGTTTCGCCCGGAGAAGTAACAGTCATGTGGGGACATGAGAGCCATGCTTAAATATGAAGGTTGAATGAAAAGTAATGCCTCCACCTTCGTAACTCCTCAACAGATGGCAGTCCTGGTCTGCGGCAGGTCCTGGCTTGTTCAGTAGACTCTCCTCTACAGTTCCATTTGGCAGGAAGCCTTAGCATTGAACGGTTGTGTTGTTAAAGTGCAAAGTATGGAACCCTGCGCAGACGGGAAGCCTTAGCATTTAACTGTTGTGTTGTTAAAGTGCAAAGTATGGAGCCCTGCGCAGACGGGAAGCCTTAGCATTGAACGGTTGTGTTGTTAAAGTGCAAAGTATGGAGCCCTGCGCAGACGGGAAGCCTTAGCATTGAACGGTTGTGTTGTTAAAGTGCAAAGTATGGAGCCCTGCGCAGACGGGAAGCCTTAGCATTGAACGGTTGTGTTGTTAAAGTGCAAAGTATGGAGCCCTGCGCAGACGGGAAGCCTTAGCATTGAACGGTTGTGTTGTTAAAGTGCGAAGTATGGAACCCTGCACAGACGGGAAGCCTTAGCATTGAACGGTTGTGTTGTTAAAGTGCGAAGTATGGAACCCTGCGCAGACGGGAAGCCTTAGCATTGAACGGTTGTGTTGTTAAAGTGCAAAGTATGGAGCCCTGCGCAGACGGGAAGCCTTAGCATTGAACGGTTGTGTTGTTAAAGTGCGAAGTATGGAACCCTGCGCAGACGGGAAGCCTTAGCATTGAACGGTTGTGTTGTTAAAGTGTGAAGTCTGGAACCCTGCACAGACGGGGAAGCCTTAGCATTGAACGGTTGTGTTGTTAAAATGTGAAGTCTGGAACCCTGCACAGACGGGGAAGCCTTAGCATTGAACGGTTGTGTTGTTAAAGTGCGAAGTATGGAACCCTGCACAGACAGGGAAGCCTTAGCATTGAACGGTTGTGTTGTTAAAGTGTGAAGTCTGGAACCCTGCACAGACGGGGAAGCCTTAGCATTGAACGGTTGTGTTGTTAAAGTGCAAAGTATGGAACCCTGCACAGATGGTCGGTCAATGTGACTTAAGCAACATGCGGTCACTGAATTCTTGACCACAGAAGGTGTCACCCCAAAGGAGGTTCCTCAGAGAATGCAAGCTGTTTATGGTGATTGCGTTGATACGAGTCCTGTGCACTGTTGGATGAGTAAGTTGAAAGCTGTTGAGGTGGGAACATCTGACTTGTGCGACAAACAAAGAGTTGGACGTCCTGTGACAGCAACCACCGAGTTTCACAAGCAAAATGTTGACAGATTGATTCAGGACGATCATCGTATCACTTAGAGAGAAATTTCAAGCATGATCGGCATTTCACAAGAACGTGTGGATCACATTATTGCTTTGCTTGGCTATCGGAAGATCTGTGCACGATTCATACCCAGGATGCTGACGCCTGAAATGAAAGCGCAGACGTGAAATTTGCCAGGAACTCCTCTCACGTTATGAGAATGAAGGTGATGCCTTTCACCTTCTGCTGTCAAGAATTCAGTGACTGCACGTTGCTTAAGTCGCATTCACCGACTGTCTGCGCAGGGTTCCATACTTCGCACTTTAACAACACAACTGTCCAATGCTGAGGCTTCCCGCCAAATGGAACTGTAGAGGAGAGTCTACTGAACAAGCCAGGATCTGCCGAATGCCAGTTCTGCCATCAGTTGAGGAATTACGAAGGTGGAGGCATTATTTTTCATTCAACCCTCGCATTTGGATGGGTGTGTCATTGAGGAAGAGCAAGCTTCTCTTCTGCTGTTCCAGGGATGAGGACATGGAGTAATGGATTGCAATTGCAAGGAAAGAGAGTCCACCTAAACAATAGGGACTTCATCACAAGGCATGGTAGACCTTTGAGTCATTTTAGACCTAAGTGACTTTATCCTGTGAGTTTCTCAGCCAGATTTGTTTGGAGAGGGGCTACCCTTGCCTTTCTATGAGGCTGAGAGAGTGTGAATAGACCAAGCCCCACCCCCAAGACCAGATTTCTACGTCTGAGCAGAGATTGGGACCCTGGTCTCCCAGCATCGTAGTCAAACACTGAAACCACGGCACCACAGAGGCTCTTCAGACCTGGTTAGTCTACTAAAGAAAAGTCAATGACCATTTGTTTGAGCGATGCAAGAAATGTTAGTCCTTACCTTTGGCCCCAGCTCTCCCTGTGGTCCTTGTGGGCCAGGTGGGCCTGCAACACCCACCTTGCCAGGTAGGCCCATCTGTCCTTTAAAGCCTCCCAGGCCAGGAACCCCCTTGGAGCCCTGCAAAACGAGGAAAAGAGGCAAAATGTCAGGAGGACAATCTACTTCAATACATACATACATAACAATAACAACAAATTACCCACCACTCCTCATGACTCCTCAAGCTGTGAGAAGAGGTAGGTTATAAATAAACAATTATTATTATTATTATTATTATTATTATTATTATTATTATTATTATTATTATTATTGTATGACACAGCAAACAAGATAGACATGTTGGATTTCGTATCACAAAACCACAAGTCGAACACTTCCCAAGTGTCTAGGACTGTGTGATGTATTTTGGGATGATGAGTGCAGATCCCAGTAGGGTGGCCTTTTGCAGTTGGCAGATCGTAATTTTGTCAATGTCTATTGTTTCCAAATGCCGGCTGAGATCTTTTGGCACGGCACCCAGTGTGCCCATCACCACCGGGACCACCTGCACTGGTTTCTGCCAGAGTCTTTGAAGTTCAATCTTGAGGTCCTGATAGCGGCTGAGTTTTTCCTGTTGTTTTTCGTCAATGCGACTGTCACCTGGGATGGCAACATCAATGATCCAAACCTTTTTCTTTTCCACAACTGTGATGTCTGGTGTGTTGTGTTCCAGTACTTTGTCAGTCTGGATTCGGAAGTCCCACAGTATCTTTGCATGTTCATTTTCCAATAATTTTGCAGGTTTGTGATCCCACCAGTTCTTTGCTGCTGGGAGGTGGTACTTGAGGCATAAGTTCCAATGAATCATTTGGGCCACATAGTTGTGCCTCTGTTTGTAGTCTCTCTGTGCGATTTTCTTACAGCAGCTTAGTATATGATCCATGGTTTCATCGGTTTCCTTGCACAGTCTGCATTTTGGGTCACTGGCTGATTTTTCGATCTTGGCCTTGATTGCCTTTGTCCTGATGTCTTGCTCCTGGGCTGCAAGGATCAGGCCTTCTGTCTCCTTCTTCAGGGTCCCATTCGTGAGCCAGAGCCAGGTCTTCTCCTTATCAGCTTTTCCTTCAATTTTGTCAAGGAACTTTACATGCAATGTTTTGTTGTGCCAGCTGTCAGATCTAGTTTGTAGTGCGGTTTTCTTGTACTGGTTTTTTGTCTGCTGTGCTTTGAGGAGTTTCTGATTGTTGACTTCAATCAAAGCAGGTTCTTCACTTTGCTTTACATATTCTGCCAGGGTATGTTCTTCTTCTTTGACTGCTTGTTTTACTTGGTTGGATTTATTCTATAGTCAGGGTTAACAGGATTTTGGCCAATATTTGTTGAGTACAGTAGATGTAGAAGATAGTGCTTATATATTATTTGATTTTCTGATCAGCCAAAATGTATCTCTTTGAGAGCAGAGTTAGCAGCTGTTCTAAGTACACTACCTCATAGTCCTAATGAGCCTCTTAGAAATCACAGAATCAGATTAAAATCTGGAAGGCCCCCATATAAAACCCCCAATGGAGTTAACCTAAAGCCACAAAGGAAAACATTAGCGGCTACACTCAGTCTTAGCACAGACATCTGGTTTTATGCCAATGAGAGACACTAACCCAAATTTCTTCTCAGCAATTTTAAAAACCACTTCTCTCCCCTCTTCCCTAAAGATATCTTTTCAGAAAGACGTGTCAAGAAGGAAGCAGGAGCTGTTGAGTCTGCAAGACCTGAGAACGTTTGTTGATAACAGGGAGACTTGGAGGTCTCTTCTATGGGATCCCCATAAATTGAAGTTGACTTAACAGAGGTTAACAAACAGAGGTGGTCCACCAGCGAGGCCATTTAGGTGGTCGCCTGTAGCGCAATCATTCCGGGGGTGCAGTGAGGCCCCCGGAAGGATGGCGCCACCCCCTGCCTCCTTCTTCGGGCCTTGCGGGCCTTCTTCAGGCCGCCCGGCCCACCGGAAGGCCCGATGCGGGCTCTGGAGTGCCCGACGCAGGCTCCAGAAGGCACAGCGCAGGCTCCAGAAGCCTGCATTGGGCCTTCCAGTGGGCCGGGTGGGCCTTCCGGAGCTCACGCTGGGCCTTCCGGAGCCCGCACTGGGCACTCCGGAGCCCGCGTCAGGCACTCCGGACCCGCTGCCGTCTGTTGGAAGCAAGGCAAGTGGGATTTCTTTGTCTGTGGAATAATGTCCAGCATTGGAGAAATGACCATGTGGCTTCACGGCCTGGCTTCCTCTTGCCTGGGAGAATCCTTTTTTGGGAGGTGTTAGCTTTTATTTTTCAGTGATTGGGGTTTTTTTTGGGGGGGAGCGCCAAAATTTCTGTTCGCCTATACTTGAAAATTACCTTGGACCTGCTCTGTTAACAAAAGCCTTTACTCTTGGATAGAAGGATTTGCACATTCGCCTCCCACCGGAAGACAACCCATGAAAACTGGAGCCTCATGTTCAAGCAGAGTTCTGGCAACTCAAATTTCCACTCTCATGATAGAATTTATTTTGAATTTCTGTGGAGTGATGGTTGAATGTTGCCTGGCTCAACATCCTCTTTGTTGGTTCGAATAAGTTGGTCTTCTTTCCTTGTCTCTATAAATAGGAACCGATCCATCTCACTCCACGCGGCCCAAGAACTCTCCCAGGGAAGGAGATGAATGGCTCAAGAAAGGCAGTTATGAGGCCCTTCCGCTTCAGGTGGGGGAACCTGGCAATGACGGATGAGATGAATTCCCCGTGTCTGGCAGGCCGGCTTTCCTATTTAGTCCAAGTGACCCCCTGCGACTCCTTGAGCAATTATTACAAGAGACGAGGCAGCGCAAATGGAGAGACTGGAGAAGCGGAAGGACTGGAGCGATTAGCAAAGAGGTCAAGAGAGGCCGGCCTTCTTTGCCTCTTGACTTCCTTTGAGTAATGTTGAGTAATCAGAGTGGCAACAACAAACCCCCAGGGCCATCCAGTCCAACCCCCTTCTGCCAGGCGGGAGGACACAATCCGAGCACTCCCGACTGATGGCCATCCAGACTCTGTCTAAAAGCCCACAAGGAAGAAAGCTCTGACAGACTCCCAGGCAGCAGCATAGTCTACTGTCAACAGCCCTAACTATCGGGTCGTTCTTCCTAATGTTTAGGTGGAATCTCTTTTCCTGAGTAAAGGGAGGGCTTTAATCATAGAATCAAAGAGTTGGAAGAGACCTCATGGACCATCCAGTCTAACCCTTTCCTAAGAAGCAGGAAATCACATTCAAAGCACCCCTGAAAGATGGCCATCCAGCCTCTGCTTCAAAGCCTCCAAAGGAGGAGCCTCCACCACAGAGAGTTCCACTGCTGAACTGCCCCCACAGTGAGGAAGTTCTTCCTGATGTTCAGGTGGAATCTCCTTCACTGTAGTTTGAATCCATTGTTCCATTGTATCCAAGTATCCAGGACAGAAGAAACCAAGCTTTCTTCTTCCTTCCTATGACTTCCTCTCACATCTTGATCCATGGCCCTCATCATGTCTCCTCTCTCAGGCTTCTCTTCTGCAGGCTAAACATGCCCAGCTCTTTAAGCCGCTCCTCATAGGGCTTGTTCTCCAGAGCCTTGATCATTTTAGTTGCCCTCCTCTGGACACATTCCAGCTTGTCAACATCTGCCTTCAATTGCGGTGCCCAGAATTGGACACAGTGTGATTCTAGACATGGTCTGACCAAGGCAGAATAGAAGGATAGCATGAATTCCCTGGATCTAGACACTAGACTCCTATTGATGTAGGTCAAAATCCCACTGGCTTTTTTTTGCCGCTGCATCACATTGTAGGCTCATGTTCAACTTGTTGTCCACGAGGACTCCAAGATCTTTTTCACATGTCCTGCTGTCAAGTCAGGCATCATTCCCCATTCTGTAGCTTGCATTTTTCCCTCCTGAACTTCATTTTGTTCGTTTCGTCCCATCTCTCTAATCCTTTGGCGTCAGAAAGGTCTCAAATGAAACACGACCCCTCCTATGGGAAGTTTGGGAGGAAAGTTTGCTCATTGTTTGATGTTGTCAGATCCCGATGCAAATCAAAGAATAGAGGATTTCCAAGACATCCTGTTGCTCACTGCCTTGCTCAGATCTTGCCGTGTTTTCTTTGGATGAGGCAATACATCTACCTTCCTCTTTTCGGAGTGTCTTACATTTTGCTGCTGTTCTTGCTACGTGTCTTCAAGCTAATTCTGACTAATGGCAATACTCTCTTAGGGTTTTCTTGGCAAGGAGGATGTGCAATTGCCTCCCTCTAAGGCCGGGATTGTGTGCCTTGCCTATGGTAACACAGTAGGTTTCCACGGGTACATCTCCACTGTAGAATTAATACAGTTTGATCAGGTTTAACAACCATGGCTCAATGCTATGGAATCAAGCGAGCTGTATGTAAAAAATTCAAAATGACAAAATCCCAAGCACTTTTCGTCCCAAGCATTTCAGAAAAGGGATGCCCAACCTGGTACATGAAACATGAATTTTGTATTTAAGCTTGGGGTTACTTCTCCCAAAATATATATCAAATGCAAAAATTACCAAACTGCAAACACTTCCGATGCCAAGCAGTTTAGATACATAATGAGATATATCTTAGGAGGTGGGATCCTGTTCAGACTAGAAGTAAACCAAAACAGAAGGAGAACACCTCTCTGAGCATGCACAGAGTATATCCCCAACCTAGGAGCCCCCAGTGGCGCAGTGGGTTAAACCCTTGTGCAGGCAGGACTGATGACTTGAAGATTGGATTACTGACCTGAAGGCTGCCTGTTCGAATTCGAATCAGGGAGAGTAGGGGTGAGCTCCCTCTATCAGCTCCAGCTCCATGCGGGGACATGAGAGAAGCCTCCCACAAGGATGGTAAAAACTTCAAAACATCCGACCATCCCGTGGGCAATGTCCTTGCAGACGGCCAATTCTCTCACACCAGAAGTGACTTGCAGTTTTCAAGTCACTCCTGACATGAAAAAAGTGATTTGTAGTTTCACAAGGTCTTTAAGCCTTTGGGAATGTGTGAATTGCCTACGGTAACATAGTAGGTTTCTATGGGTGCATCTCCACTGTAGAATTAATACAGTTTGACCAGGTTTTAGCAACCATGGCTCAGTGCTATGGAATCAAGTAAGTTGTGGTTTCAGAAGGTCTTCAGGCCTTTCTGCCTCATCAAACTACAACTCCCATTACACCATAGCATTGAATTATGGTGTTCAAACTGCATGGATTTTACAGGGGAGATACACCCTTAGACAAAACAACAACAACAAACGAACAACAACAAAACTAAAAGAGCTGCTTCATGAATGTTTAGTCAACCCTCTAAACCAGTGATGGCCAACCTATGACACGCGTGTCAGCACTGACACGCCTAGCCATTTTTGCTGACACGCTGCCGCATGCAGATTGATTGGATGACTAATGTCTTTTGTGGCCAAATTTGGTGTGATTTGGTCCAGTGGTTTTGTTGTTTACTCCATGGGAATTATGCACATTATATACTTATATATACAGTAGAGTCTCACTTATCCAAGCCCCGCTAATCCAAGCTTCTGGATTATCCAAGCCATTTTTGTAGTCAATGTTTTCAATATATCGTGATATTTTGGTGCTAAATTCGTAAATACAGTAATTACAACATAACATTACTGCGTATTGAACTACTTTTTCTGTCAAATTTGTTGTATAACATGAAGTTTTGGCGCTTAATTTGTAAAATCATAACCTAATTTGATGTTTAATAGGCTTTTCCTTAATCCCTCCTTATTATCCAAGATATTCGCTTATCCAAGCTTCTGCCGGCCCGTTTAGCTTGGATACGTGAGACTCTACTGTATATACAGTAGAATCTCACTTATCCAACACTCACTTATCCAATGTTTTGGATTATCCAACGCATTTTTGTAGTCAATGTTTTCAATACATCGTGATATTTTGGTGCTAAATTCATAAATACAGTAATTACTACATAGCATTACTGCATATTGAACCACTTTTTCTTTAAAGTTTGTTGTATAACATGATGTTTTGGTGCTTAATTTATATAATCATAACCTAATTTGATGTTAATAGGCTTTTTCTTAATCTCTCCTTATTATCCAACATATTCGCTTATCCAACGTTCTGCCAGCCCGTTTACGTTGGATAAGCGAGACTCTACTGAATAATCATTCTATTATTATTCTATTATTATTGTAGTATATTATTATATTATTACTATTATATTATTATTATATTATTCATTATTCATGACTACATTGAAATTACAATAGAGAGAAATCAGTGTGGAAATTTCAAGAGGTACCATAGATTGTTGTACATGGAAATAATGGTAGTAAATAGTTTTTGATTTATTAAATACAGTTATATATTACAATTATATATTTTTGTTATTTAAACTATACATATTGTGAAATTATGTTTTTTTTTCTCAAAGTTTTTTGGTGAATTTTGACACACCAAATGCAAAAGGTTGCCCATCATTGCTCTAAACCAGGGGTCCCCAAACTAAGGCCCGGGGCCAGATGCGGCCCTCCGAGGTCATTTACCTGGCCCCCACCCTCAGTTTTATAATATAATATAATATATATACATATAATATTGATAATAATATTATAATGTAATGCAATATAACACTAATAATAATACCATATAATAATATTAATGATATATTCTATATTACATATAATATTACTAATAATATTACAGTATAGTGGTATCTCCTGCCAACCTAGCAGTTGGAAAACATGCAAATGTGAGTAGATCAATAGGTACCGCTCCGGCGGGAAGGTAACAGTGCTCCATGCAGTCATGCCGGCCACATGAGCTTGGAGGTGTCTATGGACAACTCCGGCTCTTCGGCTTAGAAATGGAGATGAGCACCAACCCCCACAGTCAGACATGACTGGACTTAACGTCAGGGGAAACCTTTACCTTTACTATAGTGGTATAGTTCAATATAGTAATATATAATGCTAATATTGTGCTATGCTAATAATATAATATATTGTATATAGATATAAATTGTAAGCCGCTCTGAGTCCCCTTCGGAGTGAGAAGGGTGTGATACAAATGTAGTAAATAAATGCAGTAAATAATAAATAAATAAATAAATTTTAGACTTAGGCTCACCCAAAGTCTGAAATGACTTGAAGGCACATAACAACAACAGCAGCAGCAACAACAACAACAACAACAACCCTAATTAACTTGACTATCTCATTGGCCAGAAGCAGGACCACACTTCCCATTGAAATCCTGAAAAATGTATGTTGGTTAAAAAAAATTATTTTTAAATATTGTATTGTTCTTTCATTGTTGTTGTTGTTGTTTTTGCACTACAAATAAGACATATGCAGTGTGCATCGGAATTTGTTTGTATTTTTTTCAAATGATAATCCGGCCCCTCAACAGTCTGAAGGATTGTGGACCGGCCCTCGGCTTAAAAAGTTTGAGGACCCCTGATCTAAACATTCATAAAGCAGCTCTTAATAGAGATTCCATGTGGCAACATCTCTTTTCTGATTTACTTAGCCAAAGAAGAATGGCCTTCTAGTGTGATCAAAGCCACCGCTGGGAAACAAAGACCCAACAAAAGAGCCTCCAAGGGAGACATTATCCAAGGAGGGTGGCCTTTGCCAGGCAGAAAGGACACCTGTGTCCCATCTTTGGCCTGTAATAGTATTAACCGCGGCTGATTTGTATCTGGAAAAGAGGTAACCTTTTGCAATGTTACTTTGGGAGCACTAACCTTTTCTCCTTTCTGCCCCGTAATTCCCTGGGACCCGTCGGTACCAGACTCTCCACGTTCGCCCTGAAGAGCAAAAGGCAAATACGCAAACGAGAATGCATGTTTCAGGGATACTCGATATACACACCAATGTGGGCAGGCTTTGAAGCTGAAAGGCCATTCAATGCTAATCAAGGTGGCCAGTTGCAACATTCACACTTGCCTCAAACAGACAAGAGTTCTTTCTCCCACCCGGGACCTTCCACAGATATATACATCCCACTTGCATAGTTTCCAACAGACCTCACAACCTCTGAGGATGCCTGCCATAGATGTGGGCGAAACATCAGGAGAGAATGCTTCTGGAACATGTCCAGACAGCCCAGAAAACTTATAGCAACCCAGTAATAAATACTGTTTGTAAAAAGGTAAAGGTAAAGGTTTTCCCCTGATGTTAAGCCCAGTCATGACCGACTCTGGGGGGTTGGTGCTCATCTGCATTTCTAAGCCGAAGAGCCGGCGTTGTCCATAGACACCTCCAAGGTCATGTGGCCATAGGCATGACTGCATGGAGCGCCGTTACCTTCCCGCCGGAGCGGTACCTATTGATCTACTCACATTTGCATGTTTTCGAACTGCTAGGTTGGCAGGAAAATACTGTTTGACACCACTTTAACTACCCTGGCTCAATGCTTCAGAATAATGTGAGTTGCAGTTTGACAAAGCCTTTACCTTTCTTAAACATTAGCCTCATCAAACTAGAAATCCCAAGAATCCATGTCATGGAGCCATTGAAGTGGTGCTAAACTACATTCATGCTACCATGCATCTCCCCTTTGCAATAGATTCTGTGGCAATTTCTTTTGCTTTTTGAAAAAAAAAATCCAACCCAAAAATGAGATGTGAAACAATAGTTATATGGGTTGTTGTATGTTTTCCGGGCTGTATGGCCATGTTCCAGAAGCATTCTCTCCTGACATTTCACCCACATCTATGGCAAGCATCCTCAGAGGTGGTGAGGTATGCCTGCCATAGATGTGGGCAAAACGTCAGGAGAGAATACTTCTGGAACATGGCTATACAGCCCGGAAAACATACAACAATCCTGTGATCCCGGCCATGAAAGCCTTCGACAACACAATAGTTATATGCATCCTTTATACCTGGAAGATGGAAAGGATTTTGTAGCTCACCTTTGGGCCGACAAGTGCGTCTAACCCTGGCATTCCTGGCCTCCCAATACCACCAGTTTCTCCCTAGAGATGGAATAATATACAGAAACATATCAACTGGTTCCATTCAGTGGCTTTTGATATCTCACTATAGATTTGGACTCTGAAAGCAAGACTCCTAAGAGGTTTTAGTGCAGCATCAATATAAGCCAGTTTACCTACTTCAGACTCCACAATTAAAAACATGCAAAAGATAATAATAATAATAATAATAATAATAACAACAACAACAACAACAACAATAATAACAATAACAACACTTTATTTATATTTTGCCCTTCTCCCTGAGGGTACTCAGAGCGGATTACAGCATATATACAGACACAGGCAAACATTCAATGCCTTGTTAAAATGAAATACAATGAGACACAAATACACAAACAAAGGCAAAGGCTTCCCCTTTCATTCCTGGCTCTGGCGGAGATGCTCTTCTTCATTTCCAAACTGAGGAGCTTGCATTGTTCATAGACACCTCCTGGTTGTGTGGCCAACAAGACTGCTTGGAGTGTCTTTTTTTGCCTTTTCCTGCCAAAGTGGTACCTATTTATCTACTCACATTACATGTTTTCGAACTGCTAGGTTGGCAGGAGCTAGGGCTAACAGTGGGAGCTCATCCCGTCCTGCGGATTCGGACTGCCCACCTTCAGGTCAGCAGTTCAGCAGCACAAGGGTTTAACCCATTATGCTGTGTTCATACAGTTATGAACAAAAATCCATTAAAAATACAATACAACTGTTAAGTATGATTGCAGCAAATGGTTTTAATAATGCGAGCCACCTTTCCGAAAGGAGAGGACAAATAACATCAACCCAACTTACCTTGATGCCATGTGAACCCGGAGGTCCTGTCCTCCCTGGCAAACCACGTAAACCCTAAGGACAAATAGTAAACAGATCATGAAAACACACATGGAGAACTGGATCTCTCTTCCATCCCATTGCAATCAGAGCCAGTAATGTGATTGTGAGTTTCACAAATAATATTCTGCTAAGTATTTTTCTATGCAGGTTCTGGGTCATAGTTCCATCTATGCCCAATATCTTGCTGACATCAGAGTTGCAAAGCAGGAGGCTTTCTAGTCCTATATGTCATTTTCTTGCCAATACCAACTATGGCATTGGTTCTTCTAACCTAGTGCTCTCAATACACATAGAAAACTAGATCTCCCCCCTCCTGTTGCAAGTAAAGCCCATAATGTGATGGTGAGCTCCATAAATGATATTGTACCAAGCATAATTTTTCTATTTATGTTTCTGGTTTATGTTGAATCAGTTAAGCAAAGTATCTGGCTGGCAGTAGAGTTTCAAGACAAAATGCTTTCTAATCCTAAACTGAGATCTGCTTATCGTCCTCCATCCAAATATTAACTATGGCTTTGATCCTGGTCCTCAAGATAATCACTGAAGGTGCTCTAATCTCGTCAGGAACAGAGTTGGATTTACACGGGTGAATAATTAACAAGGAATTTAAGGTAGTAAAGGTAAAGATTTTCCCTTTGCATTGAGTCTAATCGTGTCCGACTCTGTGGGTTGGTGCTCATCTCCATTACTAAGCCAAAGAAGCAGCGTTGTCCATAGACACCTCCAAGGCTATGTGGCCGCTAGCATGAATGCATGGAGTGCCATAACCTTCCTGCTGGAGCGGTACCTATTGATCTGCTCACATTTGCATGTTTTCGAACTGCTAGGTTAGCAGAAGCTGGAGCTAACAGCAGGAGCTCACCCTGCTCCCTAGATTCAAACCACCAACCTTTCAATCAGCAAGTTCAGCAGCTCAACGCTTTAACCCTCTGTGCCACCATGGGCTCATTATTATTATTATTATTGACACAACGATGTTGTATGACACAGCAAACAAGATGCTGGATTTCGTTTCACAAAACCACAAGTCGAACACTTCCCAAGTGTCTAGGACTGTGTGATGTATTTTCGGATGATGCGTGCAGATCCCAGCAGGGTGGCCTTTTGCAGTTGGCAGATCCTAATTTTGTCAATGTCTATTGTTTCCAAATGCCGGCTGAGATCTTTTGGCACGGCACCCAATGTGCCCATCACCACCGGGACCACCTGCACTGGTTTCTGCCAGAGTCTTTGAAGTTCAATCTTGAGGTCCTGATAGCGGCTGAGTTTTTCCTGTTGTTTTTCATCAATGCGACTGTCACCTGGGATGGCGACATCAATTATCCAAACCTTGTTCTTTTCCACAACTGTGATATCTGGTGTGTTGTGTTCCAGAACTTTGTCAGTCTGGATTCGGAAGTCCCACAGTATCTTTGCGTGTTCATTTTCCACGACCTTTGCTGGTTTGTGATCCCACCAGTTCTTTGCTGCTGGCAGGTGGTACTTGATGCATAAGTTCCAATGGATCATTTGGGCCACACAGTTGTGCCTCTGTTTGTAGTCTGTCTGTGCAATTTTCTTACAGCAGCTGAGGATATGATCAATGGTTTCGTCAGCTTCCTTGCACAGTCTGCATTTTGGGTCATCAGCTGATTTTTCAATCTTGGCCTTAATTGCATTTGTTCTGATGGCTTGCTCCTGGGCTGCAAGGATCAGGCCTTCTGTCTCCTTCTTCAGGGTCCCATTCGTATTATTATTATTATTATTATTATTATTTTGTGTCAGGAGCAACCGGAGTTGCTTCTAGAGTGAGAGAATTGGCCATCTGCAAGGACATTGCCCAGGGGATGCCCGGATGTTCTGATGTTTTACCATCCTTGTGGGAGGCTTCTCTTATGTCCCCGCATGGAGCTGGAGCTGATAGAGGGAGCTCATCCGCGCTCTCCCCGGGTGGGATTCAAACCTGGCAGCTTTCAGGTCAGCAACCCAACCTTCAAGTCACAAGGCTTTTATCCCCTAAGCCACCGGAGGCTCTATTATTATTATTATTATTATTATTATTATTATTATTATTATTATTATTTTTTTTTTAACCCACTGTGCCACTAGGGGCTCCAACGAGTAATTTAGTATAGCAATCAAAATTCAAAATTCTAACTTTTCCGGAGACTAACAACTAAAATTTCTAGGAAAAGTTGCAGGCTTGACTCAGCTGTAGTTCTTGCTTACTTTTGCCTTCCTTCTGTGTCCTTTCTTGCCTTGTCTTCCATACACCTGTGGCAGGGTTTCTTTAACTTGTAACACCAACTTTTAGCACTAACTTCTGAACATGCAATGTGTTTTGTTTTTTTGCTCCTCTCGCACCTTCTTGCAAATGGCTGGCTCCAAGGAAGCTGCTGGAATTGGCTATGAAGTTCCACCTCTGGGAAAGAGCATCTATGGTTCCCTCTCATGAACTATACAACAAAAACTGAACCTCCTCTTTAAAAAAGCTGAAAATGGTGTCAGAGTTTTATATTATTTAGGTCATTTCTTATGTGAAAATGAATAAGTGTTTGTAAGAATCATGTCCTATCCATGTATGACAAGCAGCAATCAAGACACCTGCTAAACACTGAGGGCTATTAATAGAGACTGAGTAAATCTTGAGTTAGTGAATGCGGATGTGAATATGAGGATGCTGGTGACGATGATGGTGTTGCTGTTGGAAAGCTGTTGGAGTGGAGCTAAAGAAAGCTTGAAGATAACATTTTGTTTCGCCAGTTGAAAGCTGCTGATAAAAGCCAAGGACTGTTATGTTTGTATATATTTTCATATAAACCTTTCTTTACTAAAAGACAGTTTGTTTTGGGGTTTTCTCCTTGGACGAAGGGTGCAGCTTCCGCAGAAGGGGTTGAATGTTTGGAACCCCAGTTTGATAGCTGCGACAAATAGTAAAGTCTTTGTGGTGGTATGACAGTCCATTTAACCCAATGCACTCAACTCCGATTGTCAGCTAGAGTTTCAAGCAGGATTCTCTCCTAGCCTTACCAAGAAATCCCTGGCATACCTCCCTTGTGGTTTCCCATCCTACTTAGTTTCCCTCATTTGGCTGGTTCGGGATAGTATAGCAGCCCCTTAGAAGTGTTTGTACCTTTGCACCTTTCCGTCCGATGTCTCCCGTGATTCCAGAATCGCCTTTTCCTCCCTGAAAGCATAAGAACAAATGCAGTTTGCACTCAACCATGACAATGTGATGCAAAGTTGAAATGCCAACTTTTGAAGTCTTGGTATCTGAACTCAGCATTCATCAAGGGCAAAAGAACCAATGTTTACATCTGGACCTGCATCGAATATTAAATTCCCCCATCCCTCCACCAGCTATCAAAACATAATTGGATTTAATTGCAAATGGTGACAAACAAGCTTCTAGAATCCTTATATATACAAACTTCACGTGGTTGAGTAATACAGTATGGTCCATGTATCCACAACAAATACATTCCCAAGCTTCTGTCACTTCTCTAGGCATTGCTAGGTCCTCCAAGATGCTTCTATGGTGGAAAAAATGGGATCTCTGCCATTTGCATGCACTCATTCCTGGCTGAACTGCTGACTTGAAGGTTGGGTTGATGACCTGAAGGTTGCCGGTTCAAATTCGTGAGAGGGGGTGAGCTCCTGTCCACCAGCTCTAGCTTGCAGGGACATGAGAGAAGCCTCCCAGCAGGATGGTAACACATCTGGGCAACGTCCCCTGGGCAACGTCTCCGTAGACAGCCAATTCTCTCACACCAGAGACAACTTGCAGTATGTTCTCAAGTCATTTCTGACATGATAAGCAAACATCTCGGGGCACTCATTCAAAACCAATAGTTGGGAAAGGGCCATTTGTACTGTAGGATAATACACAGATTCTTTCAAACAGTTTTTGTGTTGCTGATTGGAAGGTTCTGGTAATTATACGAACGTTGAATGAAAAGTAATGACTCTACCTTCATTACTTATATTTTAATAAATCAAACACAGAAATAATCCTTAGAATGTGCTCTTTAACCACCACTATTCACTTTTCCACATAATCACCAGACAATTGGATACATTTCTGCCAACAATGAACAAGTTTTCTGAAGCCTTTACGGAAGAAGTCGACACTCTGTTTCTGCAACCGACATCTCACAGGACCCATCATGCACAGATCTTCCACAGCCAAGCAAAGCAATAATGTGACCCATGAAGGGGTCACTGGACCAAAGTGACTCCATTTTGAAATGCCTGTATGGTTGAAACTAGAAAATCAGTCTCCCTTTGACAGTAAAGACAAAGTGTGCAACTTGATGTCTTGTGACAGATGACATGTGTTCTATGTTTAGCAATAATCAGTTGTGCCGATTCTGAGAAATTTATGCAATGTTTATGAAATGTATGCAATACATGTACTTTTTGCTGCACCTGTTGAAATATTCTACAGTTCATGATTGGGCAATATCCCGAAGTTGTTTACAACTCAGGAAGTGCTTGTAGTTCTTCCAGTAAAGCCCAGTTCAGAATGGGGAACTAGAGAAGTGTATAAAAGACCCTGAGCCGATGGGCTCGAGGCCGACAGCTTTTGCCAGCCTCACACTGCTGTGTGGCTCTGTCAGCCGGTAGCTACCTAATAAAGGTGTGTTTTGTCCTCAACTCTTTGGACTCCAAGTGTGCTCATAACGACTTGGCGAAACCCGGTATTTCATGTGATTGGGGTACTTGCCCAGATCACCCCTTTCATTTGGGGGCTCGTCCGGGATGAGATTATGGGCTCTGTAGTCAAATTTTGGACTTTGTAGTGTCGCCAAGGTTCCGTTGAAGCTCACTCGGAGCTGCTCTTGGGAGCAAGGCGTGTCCGCTTCTTCCCCTTCCGGGGTGCCGCGTACAGTCCGCGCCGAGACGTGGCCACGGCCTCTAAATAGAGGTAAAGACCGGTGGTTCCCTTCGCGGCACCCGAGGGAAGGAAAGGCGTGCTCTCCTCCAAAACAGAAGTTGTGAGACAACCACCGCTGGGAAAGTCGGCCGGCCGCCGCGGGACGGAACGAAATTAGGCAAGTATACCTCTTAAACCGCTTGGTGTTTAGCATTGCGGGGAGGGAGAGTTTTAAATTGTAGAAGCCGTTCTGGGTCCCGTAGGAATCCCTTGGGAACCAAGAGAACCCCAAAGGGAAGAGAGCTCTGGGAAAGACCTGCAAGGATAGTCCGACCAGGTCCGGAGGCAGGCCCTAGTAGCAAGACGTGCAAGGATGGTCCGACCACGGTCCGGGGACATACTCCACTAGGAAATTTATTGTTGGGTTTTCTTTTCCCGTCTCGTGGGAGGGCGGAGGAGACCTTGCGTTCAGGCCAGGGTCTACTCCGCGTACCGCAATGGAGGGAAAAGAATCAAGATACTGGAAAAGAGGAGGATGGTTGAAAACATCATTTTCCCCAATGGGAAAGAGATGGGGAAGACAAAGTCTCCCCTATCCAAATTTAGGGAATCCGGCTGATGAGCCTATGCCAGCTCCCCCGTGTACACCTGCCTTCTGTCCTACACTGTCACCACTAGATGAGGCAGTGTGCCCCATAAGGGAGGTGCTACAGTTGGAGCCCACTTCCCCAGGTGACCAGGGGAACCCTAGGTTCGAAACTGGGACTCTGTGTCAGCGTATACCTACCACCAGTTCTGATATTTTGGATTGGCAAATGGCCTACCCTACTTGGACGGAGGATCCAAGGGGCATGGCAAATCTGGTCAAAGGTATTATTCTGATACATAGTCCTAGTTGGGTGGATTTGAAGCAGTTGATGGAGGTTTTGCTGACCGTAGAAGAGAGAGTGTTGTTGACTCAAGTAGGTAGGCAAGAGGCTGCAAAAGAACATGCAAACTCACATAGTTTGGATGCTGTCGATGTGTACCAAGAGAAAGTGTTCCCAGTGAGAGTAGACCCTCAGTGGGATCCAAATACAGCAAGTGGTAGGGATTCTTTGAAATTGTACCAGAAGTTAATTGTTGGTGCTTTAAAGAAAGGGACTCCAAGAGTTCCCAATGTAAGGAAAATGAAAATTTACCTAATGAAACAGGAGCAGGCTGAAAGTCCGGTGGCATTTTTAGAGAGGATTAGAAGAGCATTTGAAAAATTTTCTCCTTATGAGATGAAGGATCATAATGATCTTGCCGATGGAAGAGTAGTATTGAACAGTGTTTTCATCAGCCAGTATTGGCCAGACATACGGAGAAAGTTGCGGAAGGAGGTGGGATCGGCCCACTTGACATTGAAAAGGATAATGGAAATAGCAAATCAGGTTTATCTGTCTCGGAAGGCTATGCAAATGAAACAGGAGGTGGCAAGAGCGTCTCGCAGAGCTAATGATTTGGTTGCTGTGTTCCAGGGAGACCAGCCCAGTTGGGGTCCGGTTGCAGCTGGATTGGTTGATCCTACTTTGAATGAGCATGGGCTGGTTTTACTGAGAGAGGATGATGAATTTGTGTTTCCAGGAATATCTATATAAAATGATAAAAAGGGTTTCTGAATAAAAAGGGAGCTGAGGCATTATGCCCTCCAAGAGTTTTATAGATCTATGTGAGGTTGTACGGAAGGATCCAGAATGGTTGAAAGAATGTAAGTGTATGGCAGTAAACGATGTGATAACTGGAAGGAATAGAGTTGTTGTTTCAGATGGTTCCCAAAAGGAAATTGGCATTTGTGAGTTTTGTGGAACCAGTGTGGTTTTGTGTTATCATAGCCAAAGATGCTTTGTTTGTTGCGTGTTCTTTGAACAGATAGTAGAGGAGAATGTTTGAGAGGCTTTGGTATAGTTTTGTTTTGTGATAAAGGTTACAAGGTTTTGGGAAAAAAGGCTCAGCCAGTGTTAAGTGCATGGGATTTCGTTTGGGAAAAAGGTCTCCGGAGGCTAGAGGTGGAATGCAAAGAAGCCATTTGCTCCATCCCTACCCCCCGGACTAGGAAACAGGCTAGAGAATTCCTGGGAGAGGCAGGGTTTTGTCGTATATGGATTCCGAACTTCGGACTATACGCCAAACCCCTCCATGAGGCAACCAAAGGGAAGTCAGGAGACCCCTTGGCGTGGGGAACTGAACAGCAAGATGCGTTTGAGCAATTGAAGAAAGCTTTGATGTCTGCCCCCGCATTGTATGTATGTATGTATGTATGTAGGAGAACGAAAAGGAGTGGCTGTAGGAGTGTTGACTCAGCCGGTGGCTTATTTGTCTAAGCAATTAGACAATGTGGCCTGTGGGTGGCCTTCATGCTTGAGAGCTGTAGCGGCTGCTGCGGTTCTTGTGGAAGAAGTAAACAAGCTGACCTTAGGGCAGCCTGTGATTTTAAAATGTCCCCATGCGGTAGTGACTTTAAGGGAACATAGGGGACACTATTGGCTCACCAATAGCCGAATGCTTAAGTATGAGAGCATGTTGGTGGACAATCCACAGGTTAAATTGTCAGTATGTGCCACTTTAAACCCAGCTACCTTGTTGCCAGTAGAAGAAGGAGAATTGATGCAGCATGATTGTTTAGAAGTAATGGATGAAGTGTATTCAAGTAGGCCAGATCTCAAAGATCTGCCACTACAGACTCCGGAATGGGTGTTTTTCACAGATGGGTCAGGTCGTGTGGTTGGTTCCGACAGGAAGGTGGGGTATGCAGGGGTGAATGGCAATGGGAAGACCCTAGAGGCAAAGAGGTTGCCTCCGGGGACTTCCGCACAGCGGTCCGAGTTGATTGCTCTGACAAGGGCCAATTGGCTAAAGGAAAAAGAGTTGATGTTTATACTGACTCAAAATATGCCTTCACCACTTTGCATGCCCACGGTGCCATTTACAAGGAAAGAGGACTGCTGATCTCTGCGGGACAGCAGATCAAGGATGCAACAGAGTTTTTGCAACTTTTAGATGCAGATTGGAATCAAAAGAGATAGTAGTCATGCATTGTAAGGGACATCATTATGGTGAGGATCAGGTAACACAGGGGAATCGCCTGGCAGACCAACAAGCTAGGAAAGCAGCAGATGAAAGCACATCAGAAGAAGCAATTTTACAATTGGATGTTCCGCCCGTAGTAGAGTCCATGACTTACTCTGCACAAGAGAAGGAGTGGGCCCTAGCCGAAGGGGAAAGATGGAAGGGTAAGGGTTTTATCTTACCAAATGAGAAAATTTATGTCCCAAAAGCTTTGGGATGGAAATTATTAAAGAAATTAGTAGACAAACCCATTTGGACGCAATTGGTATAGCTTCGCTCTTGGAGGGGCAGCTCTGGGAGGATAGCTTGCAGGCCTCGGCCGGAGCTGCTACCCCAGGATGTGAAATTTGTGAACAACTCCCTTTGAATCCTTTGAATCCTTTGAGTCCTTAATAGTTGATTTCGCCGAAGATGCCAAGGGTCTGGAGTATTCAGGGTGGATTCCAACCACCGCTGAAAGAGTTGTAGAGGTCAGGCGTGCCTTGTCAAGGGATGCAATCCCTGGGCACGGGATGCTCTACACATTGGGGTGACAATGGCTCAGTCATTTGGTCACCAGGTGGCAGAGGCCCGCGGTCTTTGTTCACCAGGTCCTTGGGTGCCTAGCCCAGTTGGGAGGCACCGCTTGGAAGATGCGTTGTAATTGACCCTAATCTTCGGGTAAAAGAATGAACAGGGCTCTGGAAAGATGTCCAATCTTTGGACAGATTGTTAACCAACATGTATGAAAGTACCAGGTTTTTGCCAACCTTATGAATTGTCGTATGGAAGACCCCCTCTGAGAATTAGACCTCTGCAATGAGACATACATGAATTGGGGAAACAGGAATTGATAAAAGAGGTCCAAATTTTGGATATGGTATTAAACAAACTGTATAAATGTACTGTAATGCTGCGTTATCTCTTTCCCTGTTACTGCGCTACATGTTTTTCTCACCAGGAGACTAGGTTTGCTTGCAAGATTGGAAGTATGATCCCCTCGGCCATGGTGGAAGGAACCACTGGAGGTGTTCGACCACTGGAGGTGGTCCAAATAGCTCTCACTACTGTGAAGTTAAGAGATGTGAAGCAGGGGGTACATTGCACTTGCATCAAAAGGACTACACCACCAAAGACCCAGACATCTGGAAGGTAAACCTGCATAAGGACAATCCACTCAAATTCACACACCCTAAGGGTCAAGCTACCAAGAGCTGCCCTGAAGAGGAGGGGCCCGAAGCTACCTAGAGCTAGCCCCAGAGGTCAGGTTACCTAGAACCGCCTTGAAGAAGGAAGGAGGGTACACTTCCGAGAGTGTCCCAAACGACTGAATGGACACTGGGTTTTGGGTGTGGGGATTCGTGGGTTGTATTGTATTCTGTTTTTGTGTTGGCTAAAATGTTGTAATGTTGAGGACAAACACAAGTGTAAAAATGAGGACACAATTGTGCTTTTTAATGTTGGTCATGATGCCGTTGGTGCAGACTCAGATGGATTGGGACAAGAATATGTTCCACCAATTAATTAAAGATATAGTCAAAGAAGCAGAGGTGAAAGACTGCTGGATTGGAGCCCATAGCCCTCACTCCCAATATGAGGGTTGGGTCATGAAAGCAGGACCAATGCTGGACGTATCTAGATGGAAATTGTTCTCCCCTTGGACGCATGCTGATGAAGAGGGGTTGACTGATTCGGCTCAATTTCTATTGGCCCTTGATGATTCTGCACCAACCGCATCAGCTTGTTTAACACGATCCAGAGATGGCATCTCAGAAATTAATTATCAGAACTTTCCCCAAGCCACCCTCATAAAAATAGGAGATTACCCTTATTGTAATCTCACTCTCCCTGTATATATGACAACATATTCATGAAAGTTGAATAGCCACAAAGAGATGATCACCTGGAAGAATCAAGAAGGCAAATTTCCTTGCCAGAGGGTGATGGTAAGAAACCACCTTCTCGTTCGGCACGATATGTGGTTAAGCCCGGGTCGGAGCTGCCTCAGGCAGCAACTCAGCCACCTGTGGCGGGAGCTGTGCCTCCACCACGACAAGATCTGGTCCGGACACGAGGAAACTTCCCAATGGAATACCAAATTCCTGATAGGCCAAGGCCCGGTATTTTGCTTGATAACCATGTCATGGGAGGATGGCCTCCGGGGTATTTCTGAATATGTGGGAAGTGGGGAGGTAAAGTCTTGCCCCCACTTTGGGTTGGTACCTGCTCCATTGGTACCCTAGTCCCCACTGACATTGAGATACACCCGAGGAAGCAGCCCCCGCAGGCATTGGGAGCAACTGACCGGTGAAACAGGCCTAAAAGAGCTTATGATGAAAAACGTGGCTATGATCCTGATATCTAACTGAGGGAGAAGGATTTAGAACAGGTTCGCTGATTACCT
Organism: Anolis carolinensis; assembly: GCF_035594765.1. Lineage (NCBI taxonomy): Eukaryota > Metazoa > Chordata > Lepidosauria > Squamata > Anolidae > Anolis > Anolis carolinensis. Next base: position 200,470,200 of record NC_085845.1, on the reverse strand, counting down.
TGTGGATTGGGTGGCTGAGAGATCTCATCAAAATATTATCTGTCATGTTGCAAATCATGGTTCTTGCTTTGTTTCTTTTGCCATGTATCATGTCATGCTTAAAGATAAAATAATGGAGAGACTGATCACTGCTACTTTCACTCAGCACAGAGAAGTTCAACATGTTACATACAGCTGAACACCCTGGAAAAGGAAACCACCCCACTATAATTAGATACCTGTGCAACCAAGAAATTGTCTTTCTTGGTTACAAGAAAAAACGGGGGAATGAAGGGGTCACTGGACCAAAGTGACTCCATTTTGAAATGCCTGTATGGTTGAAACTAGAAAATCAGTCTCCCTTTGACAGTAAAGACAAAGTGTGCAACTTGATGTCTTGTGACAGATGACATGTGTTCTATGTTTAGCAATAATCAGTTGTGCCGATTCTGAGAAATTTATGCAATGTTTATGAAATGTATGCAATACATGTACTTTTTGCTGCACCTGTTGAAATATTCTACAGTTCATGATTGGGCAATATCCCGAAGTTGTTTACAACTCAGGAAGTGCTTGTAGTTCTTCCAGTAAAGCCCAGTTCAGAATGGGGAACTAGAGAAGTGTATAAAAGACCCTGAGCCGATGGGCTCGAGGCCGACAGCTTTTGCCAGCCTCACACTGCTGTGTGGCTCTGTCAGCCGGTAGCTACCTAATAAAGGTGTGTTTTGTCCTCAACTCTTTGGACTCCAAGTGTGCTCATAACGACTTGGCGAAACCCGGTATTTCATGTGATTGGGGTACTTGCCCAGATCACCCCTTTCACCCACACGTTCTTGTGAAATGCTGATTATGCTTGAAATTTCTCTCTGAGTGATACGACGATGGTCCTGAATCAATGTGCCAAGTATGGAACCCTGCGCAGAGGGTCAGTCAATGCAACTTAAGCAACGTACAGTCATTGAATTCTTGACAGCAGAAGGTGTCACCCCAAAGGAGAAAGGCATCACCTTCATTCTCATAACGTGAGAGGAGTTCCTGGCAAATTTCATGTCTGTGCGCTTTCATTTCAGGCGTCAGCATTCTGGGTACCCATCACACACAGATCTTCCGATAGCCAAGCAAAGCAATAATGTGATTCACACGTTCTTGTGAAATGCCGATGATGCTTGAAATTTCTCTCCGAGTGATACGACGATGGTCCTGAATCAATCTGTCAACCTTTTGCTTGTGAAACTCGGCGGTTGCTGTCACAGGACGTCAAACTCTTTGTTTGTCACGCAAGTCAGATGTTCCCACCTCAACAGCTTTAAACTTACTCACCCAACGACGCACAGGACTCACATCAACACAATCACCATAAACAGCTTGCATTCTCGGATGAATCTCCTTTGGGGTGACACCTTCTGCTGTCAAGAATTCAATTGACTGACCATCTGCGCAGGGTTCCATACTTTGCACGTTAACAACACAACTGTTCAATGCTAAGGCTTCTCCGTCTGCGCAGGGTTCCATACTTCACACTTTAACAATACAACTGTTCAATGCTAAGGCTTCCCCGTCTGCGCAGGGTTCCATACTTCGCACTTTAACAATACAACCGTTCAATGCTAAGGCTTCCCCGTCTGCGCAGGGTTCCATACTTCGCACTTTAACAATACAACCGTTCAATGCTAAGGCTTCCCTGTCTGCACAGGGTTCCATACTTCGCACTTTAACAACACAACCGTTCAATGCTAAGGCTTCCCCGTCTGCGCAGGGTTCCATACTTTGCACTTTAACAATACAACCGTTCAATGCTAAGGCTTCCCCGTCTGCGCAGGGTTCCATACTTCACACTTTAACAATACAACTGTTCAATGCTAAGGCTTCCCCGTCTGCGCAGGGTTCCATACTTCGCACTTTAACAATACAACTGTTCAATGCTAAGGCTTCCCCGTCTGCGCAGGGTTCCATACTTCACACTTTAACAATACAACCGTTCAATGCTAAGGCTTCCCCGTCTGCGCAGGGTTCCATACTTCGCACTTTAACAATACAACCGTTCAATGCTAAGGCTTCCCCGTCTGCGCAGGGTTCCATACTTCGCACTTTAACAATACAACCGTTCAATGCTAAGGCTTCCCTGTCTGCACAGGGTTCCATACTTCGCACTTTAACAACACAACCATTCAATGCTAAGGCTTCCCGCCAAAGGGAACTGTAGAGGAGAGTCTCCTGAACAAGCCAGGACCTGCCGCAGACCAGGACTGCCATCTGTTGAGGAGTTACGAAGGTGGAGGCATTACTTTTCATTCAACCCTCGTACTTTTTAAAAAATTGCTTCCTTCCAAATACCTAGTGAAAACGGTCCACATATTATACTGAAAAATGCTCACCGGTTCTCCTTTTTGGCCCTGTAGACCTCGGTCTCCTTTTGCTCCTTTCATCCCGTTCTTCCCATCAAGTCCTGCCCTTCCCTGCAATGAAACCATTTCACTTACTTGGATAAATATATAGATAAATAGAAAGACTGATAAAAGTTCCTAGTGTTTTTTAATCCCATTGTTGAACTTGGGCTCCATATCTCAGAGCCAAGACTTCTCTGGTCTTCAAAGTGAGATCTTAGAGCAGGCCTGGGCCAACTTGGGCCCTCCGGGTGTTTTGGACTTCAACTCCCACAATTCCTAACAGCCTACCGGCTGGGAGTTGAAGTCCAAAACACCCGGAAGGCCCAAGTTTGCCCAGGCCTGTCTTAGAATGAGAACAGTGCCTTACAAGGTGTAATATCTTTGAAGAATAATACTCAATTTAAGCCTGAACTCTTTTATATTGGGTCTGATAGATTAGCAAATGGAAAAGAACTGATATGATACATGACCAAGCAAATGAGGTTATATGCACAAAAATGGATGGATGAATTAACAGCAGCAAAAGAGGAATGGATGTTAAGAACGAATCATGATTCCAAAGAAATCGACAAATCCTTTGTCTGGAAGAGAGCAAAATAGTTGGTGATCTTTTAAGAAGACTGTGAACTCTTGAGAAAAGAGGAAATGACATAATAAGAAAGAATAGGGTTTGAGAATTAGTGAGCTTAAATGAGGGGTAGGAGTGTATATTTCTAACTGGTTTAAAAAACGATTGTAAAGAAATTAGGAAATCACTTAATTTTTCTACATTCTGCTCTCCTTATCTTTTCCTCCTTCTTTATTAAGGAACTTTTAATGACCATAGACATTTTAGTAAGAGTATGCAGAAAGGAAGGAAGGAGGGAAGGAAAGAAGAAGGAAAGAAGGAAAGAAAGAGAGAGAGAGAGAGAGAGAGAGAGAGAGAGAGAGAGAGAGAGAGAGAGAGAGAGAGAAGGATGGAAAAAAGGAAGGAAAGAAGGAAGGAAGGAAGGGAGGGAGGGAGGAACGAAAGAAGGAAGGAAGGAAAGAAGGATGGAAAGAAGGAAATGAAGAAGGAAAGAGAGAAAGAAGGGAGGAAGAAAGGAAGAAGGAAGGAAGGAAAGAAGGAAGTAAAGAAGGAAGGAAAGAAGGAAGTAAAGAAGGAAGGAAGGAAAGAAAAAAGAAGGAATGAAGAGAAGAAGGAAGGGAAGAAGGAAAGAGGGAAAGATGGGATGACGAAAGAAAGAAAGAAGGAAGGAAGGAAGGAAGGAAGGAAGGAAGGAAGGAAGGAAGGAAGGAAAGAAGGAAATGAAGAAGGAACGAGAGAAAGAAGGGAGAAAGAAAGGAAGAAAGAAGGAAGGAAGGAAAGAAGGAAGTAAGTAAGGAAGGAAGGAAGGAAGGAAGGAAGGAAAGAAGCAAGGAAAGAAGGAAATGAAGAAGGAACGAGAGAAAGAAGGGAGAAAGAAAGGAAGAAAGAAGGAAGGAAGGAAGGAAGGAAGGAAGGAAGGAAGGAAAGAAGGAAGGAAAGAAGGAAGGAAAGAAGGAAGGAAAGAAGGAAGTAAAGAAGGAATGAAGAGAAGAAGGAAGGGAAGAAGGAAAGAGGGAAAGATGGGATGAAGAAAGAAAGAAGGAAGGAAGGAAGGAAGGAAATGAAGAAGGAACGAGAGAAAGAAGGGAGAAAGAAAGGAAGAAGGAAGGAAGGAAGGAAGGAAGGAAGGAAGGAAAGAAGGAAATGAAGGAACGAGAGAAAGAAGGGAGAAAGAAAGGAAGAAAGAAGGAAGGAAGGAAAGAAAGAAGGAATGAAGGAAGGGAAGAAGGAAAGAAGGAAAGACAGGATGAAGAAGGAAGGAAGGAAGGAAGGAAGGAAGGAAGGAAGGAAGGAAGGAAAGAAGGAAGGAAGGAAGGGAAGAAGGAAAGAAGGAAAGACAGGATGAAGAAGGAAGGAAGGAAGGAAGGAAGGAAGGAAGGAAGGAAGGAAGGAAGGAAGGAAAGAAGGAAGGAAGGGAAGAAGGAAAGAAGGAAAGACAGGATGAAGAAGGAAGGAAGGAAGGAAAGAAAGAAGGAATGAAGGAAGGGAAGAAGGAAAGAAGGAAAGACAGGATGAAGAAGGAAGGAAGGAAGGAAGGAAGGAAGGAAGGAAGGAAGGAAGGAAAGAAGGAAGGAAGGAAGGAAGGAAGGAAAGAAGGAAAGACAGGATGAAGAAGGAAGGAAGGAAGGAAGGAAGGAAGGAAGGAAGGAAGGAAGGAAAGAAGGAAGGAAGGGAAGAAGGAAAGAAGGAAAGACAGGATGAAGAAGGAAGGAAGGAAGGAAAGAAAGAAGGAATGAAGGAAGGGAAGAAGGAAAGAAGGAAAGACAGGATGAAGAAGGAAGGAAGGAAGGAAGGAAGGAAAGAAGGAAAGAAGGAAAGACAGGATGAAGAAGGAAGGAAGGAAGGAAGGAAGGAAGGAAGGAAGGAAGGAAGGAAGGAAGGAAGGAAGGAAAGAAGGAAGGAAGGGAAGAAGGAAAGAAGGAAAGACAGGATGAAGAAGGAAGGAAGGAAGGAAAGAAAGAAGGAATGAAGGAAGGGAAGAAGGAAAGAAGGAAAGACAGGATGAAGAAGGAAGGAAGGAAGGAAGGAAGGAAGGAAGGAAGGAAGGAAGGAAGGAAGGAAAGAAGGAAGGAAGGAAGGGAAGAAGGAAGGGAAGAAGGAAAGAAGGAAAGACAGGATGAAGAAGGAAGGAAGGAAGGAAGGAAGGAAGGAAGGAAGGAAGGAAAGAAGGAAGGAAGGAAGGAAGGAAGGAAGGAAGGAAGGAAGGAAGGAAAGAAGGAAGGAAGGAAGGAAGGAAGGAAGGAAGGAAGGAAGGAAGGAAGGAAGGAAAGAAGGAAGGAAGGGAAGAAGGAAAGAAGGAAAGACAGGATGAAGAAGGAAGGAAGGAAGGAAAGAAAGAAGGAATGAAGGAAGGGAAGAAGGAAAGAAGGAAAGACAGGATGAAGAAGGAAGGAAGGAAGGAAGGAAGGAAAGAAGGAAAGAAGGAAAGACAGGATGAAGAAGGAAGGAAGGAAGGAAGGAAGGAAGGAAGGAAGGAAGGAAGGAAGGAAGGAAGGAAGGAAGGAAGGAAGGAAAGAAGGAAGGAAGGAAGGGAAGAAGGAAAGAAGGAAAGACAGGATGAAGAAGGAAGGAAGGAAGGAAAGAAAGAAGGAATGAAGGAAGGGAAGAAGGAAAGAAGGAAAGACAGGATGAAGAAGGAAGGAAGGAAGGAAGGAAGGAAAGAAGGAAAGAAGGAAAGACAGGATGAAGAAGGAAGGAAGGAAGGAAGGAAGGAAGGAAGGAAGGAAGGAAGGAAGGAAGGAAGGAAGGAAGGAAGGAAGGAAAGAAGGAAAGACAGGATGAAGAAGGAAGGAAGGAAGGAAGGAAGGAAGGAAAGAAGGAAGGAAGGAAGGAAGGAAGGAAGGAAGGAAGGAAAGAAGGAAAGAAGGAAAGAAGGAAAGACAGGATGAAGAAGGAAGGAAGGAAGGAAGGAAGGAAGTTCTTTAACTGTTAGAGTGGCATGCATCTACACTGTGGATTAATGCAGTTTTGACCCCACTTTAACTGCCCTGGCTCAATGTTATGGAATTTTGGGAGTGGTAGTTATTCAATGTCTTTAGCCTTTTCTGGTTCCTCGCCAAACTGCAAATCCCAGGAGTCTGTAGCATCGAGCTGTGGCCTAACACTGGATTCATTCTACGGAGTAGACGGATTCATTGTTAATTTTCTTATTGACTAAACGCTCTACAGCCTAAACTCTCTTCGGAGGCAGAAAGGAAATTTCAACTGAAGAAGGAGAATTTTTAATGGGATGGTGGTGGTTAACGCTCTCCTTTCCCGGCTTCGTCATTGTTATGCAGCTTTTCTTTATATTCGCTTATAGGATTATGACCTCAAAGCAGAAATAAAATCTCTAGACTTTTCCTGCAGCCATTATATGAAAGATCTCAATTGCAAACTGACCCCTGCAAATTCACAAATGCTGCTGGAAAAAAAGCGAATGTCAAGAGAAGAGGATTGGAAGAGCGCGATGCTGAAATTGGACGGACGGAGGAACGGCGTAGTTAGGAAAACACCTCCTTTCACCCGTTCGTCTTCCTTCGCTGATATTATTAACAATTCTGTTACATCTCTCTGAAAGGTAATGATTGGAAAGCATTTGCCTCCGATGAATGAGGCAGCGAGTGATTCAACAGCTCTTAATGGATCGCATCAATTTCCAGCCACTTGTTGGGTGAGAATATACTCGCATTGTATTCTCTGCCCCATCACAAAGGGAATAGCAGATTATTTTATTTTTAAAAGATCACCACATATGGAGAAGTTTAAGAAAAGAATATTCAAGTGCATCATTCTGTGGCTAATAAGAATAGTTGGAAGTACAGTAGAGTCTCGCTTATCCAACGTAAACGGGCCAGCAGAACGTTGGGTAAGCGAATATGTTGGATAATAAGGAGAGATTAAGGAAAAGCCTATTAAACATCAAATTAGGTTATGATTTTACAAATTAAGCACCAAAACATCATGTTATACAACAAATTTGACAGCAAAGGTAGTTCATTACACATTAATGATATATAGTAATTACTGTATTTACGAATTTAGCACCAAAATATCACAATGTATTGAAAACATTGACTACAAAAATGCATTGGATAATCCAGAACGTTGGATAAGTGAGACTCTACTGTAGCTAGTGGTGCAGCTACACTGCAGAGTTAATGCAGTTTGATACCACTTTGACTGCCAAGGCTCAATGCTATGGAATCCTAGCTTTACAACAGTGGTTCCCAACCTTTTCTTGACCAAGGGCTACTTGACCAGAGACCACTTTACAAATTTATTTTTGGTCAACTTTAGATTCAGTTTGGTTATTTGGGGTCCTGATTCAGAAAATTGCATTGGATAGACCACATCAGCTCTAGTTTCGGATACAGAACACATGCCATCCTGTAGTTGCCATCTGCTCGCCCATAGAAAACCATATATAATAATCCAGAGCTGATGTGGTCTATCCAATGCAATTTTCTGAATCAGCACTCCAAATAACTCCAGAAACAGGCCTAAAAACGAAGACACCAAGAATAAAAACATTTTTGGTTGGGCAGTTATTATCGATAGTACTAACGGTAAGGCCACTGACCATATTTTAGTTCTTGCAAACCACTGGTGGTCCACGGACCAGAGGTTGAGAACCACTGTTTTACAAGATCTGCCAAAGAGTGATAGTGATTCAGCAAACTACAGTTCCCAGGACAACAAAGCATGGAGCCATAGGGGCCGTAGTGACACAGAGGGCTAAACCCTTGTGCTACTGAACTGCTGACCTGAAGATTGGCAGTTCGAAACTGTGGGACGAGGTGAGCTCCCACTGTTAGCCCTAGCTCCTGCCAACCTAGCAGTTCAAAAACACGCAAATGTGAGTAGATAAATAGGTACCGCTTCGGTGGGAAAAGGCAAAGAGATGCTCCAAGCAGTCATGTTGGCCACATGACCAGGAGGTGATAACGCAGGTTCCTTAGCTTGGAAAGAGCACCTCCATCAGAGCCAGAGAAGCTAGAGATGAGTATCGTCTCCAAAGCCAGAAATGAAAGGAGAAGCCTTTGCTTTTGTCTGTGTATTTGTGTTTCATTGTATTTCATTGTAACTAGGCATTGAATGTTTGCCTGTGTCTGTTTATATGCTGTAACCGGCCCTGAGTCCCCTCACGGAGAAGGCCAGAATATAAATAAAGTGTTGTTGTTGTTGTTGTTGTTGTTATAATTATTGAGCCCCTGGTGGCACAGTGTGTTAAAGCACTGAGCTACTGAACGTGCAGACCAAAAGGTTGCAGGTTCGAATCCAGGGAGTGGAGTGAGCGCCTGCTGTTAGCTCCAGCTTCTGCCAACCTAGCAGTTTGAAAACATGCAAGTGTGAGTAGATCAATAGGTATTGCTCCGGTGGGAAGATAATGGTGCTCCATGCAGTCGTGCCAACCACATGACCTTGGAGGTGTCTATGGACAACACCGGCTCTTCGGCTTAGAAATGGAGATGAGCACCAACCCCCAGAGTTGGACACAACTGGACTTAATGTCAGGGGAGTACCTTTACCTACCTATTACAATTATTATTATAGTAGTTAAAACTGCATTAAATCTACAGTGTAGATGCACTTCTAAACAGAGAATGATGCAGCAGATCTTTGGCATCTGCTAGGGTTTGGTTAAACAGATTCAAAAATTCATGGATGCTCAATCTCCCATCAAACACTAATGACAACATCAAGGGTTGCTTTTCAAATTTTGGATTCTGGATATTTTCGGTCCCTTGATGGCTGAAACCAGGGCCGACTGTAATTGGAATTTCTAGCCTTTTATGGGAGTATATATCTGGACTTCTAGATGCCATTTTATTATTATGAGGGACTCCAGAATTCACATTTTTTTGCTATCCACAAATGGTTTTGGAGCTCAACGCCTGTGGATACCGAGAGTGCACTGTGTATTAAAAGAAATAAAAGTCCAGCACATTACTTGCCAAAGGTCTGTCTAATACAGGGGTCCCCAAACTAAGGCCCGGGGGCTGAATGCGGCCCCCCATGGTCATTTACCTGGCCCCTGCCCTCAGTTTTATAATATAATATTTTATATCAGTTTTACTAATATCATATATTGTATATACACATAATATCGATAATAATATTATAATCTAATACAATATAATACTTATAATAATAGCATATAATAATATTAATTATATATTATATGTCACATATAATATTACTAATAATATTACAGTATAGTGGTATAGTTCAATATAGTAATATATGATGCTAATATTGTGCAATGCTAATAATATAATATATTGTATGTACATATAATTTGTAAGCCACTCTGAGTCCCCTTCGGGATGAGAAGGGTGGGAAATAAATGTAGTAAACAAATGTAGTAAATAAATAAATACATACATAAATTATAGGCTTAGGCTCAAACTAATTCTGAAATTACTTGAAGGCACACAACAACAACAATCCTAATTAATCTGACTGTCTCATTGGCCAGAAGCAGGCCCACACTTCCCATTGAAATCCTGATAAATTTATGTTGGTTAAAATTGTTTTATTTTTAAATATTGTTTTGTTCTTTTGTTGTTGTTTTTGCACAACAAATAAGACATGTGCAATGTGCCTAGGAATTTTTTTTTTTTCAAATGATCATTTGGCCCCTCGACCATCTGCTCAAAAAGTTTGGGGACCCCTGGTCTAATAGAAATAGTCTTTTATCTGCTAAAGATAATAGAAGAGTTAGAAGCCATCCGAACCTCATATAGAAGGGGATTCCAGTCTTGCAACTACCAGAAAGTACAAAATTGCAAATAATAGCAAACCCTTCTTGAAATGTTGGATAATACTGGCCCTGCTTTAACTATATCACTAGTTATCATCCCAGTAAGAGCCAAGAAAAGATATTAAAGTGGTTAAAGGAAGGGATGTGTTGTTTAGATGTTGCAGAAAAACAAGAGTAGAATCTGCCCCTTTGCCTTATGCTGAGGCATAGAGTGCATCTGTTAACATTTATTCATAGCCATTTGCATCTGAAATAAGGCCAAAGCAAACAACAGTTTGATATGAAAAGCCTCGACAATGGTCATTTAGAAAAGGAATTATTGATTGAGACCTGGAAGTGGCTCCTGCGAATTGATAAATGAAGCCGAAAACAACCTTGGCCGTATTGGTGCAGGAAACTAAAATGTAGGCTACTAAGCATGAATCCTGTTCTGATAGGGTCATAAAAACCTGGGTTTTCTATAGGACTGGGCTAATGTCGGGACACAACGCACTCTGGGCCAGATAAGAAGGGATTGTGCACCTTTAAAGAGATTTCTTTGAATTGATGAAACTTTTCTTTCCTTGCATAAATTGCCCCAACTATTTTTGCATGTGCAAGCAAATGCAAAACCTTGTGTTAGGTACTTAGTTAAGTATACTTAAACAACATTTAACATAAAATGTAGGCCTGTACATGTACATGATACCTCCATTTAGTTTGGGACAAGGAGAAATTAATTAAGTATACTTGACTAAGAGATTAATTTGCACAGAATCATCATTATCATCATTTTGCTTTTATTTAGACTGAGCTGCAAAGCAAACATAAATGAATGAATAAATAGTTCAGGCAATTTGCACAAGGAAGATAAACTTGGACAAATTCAGAAATTCTCTGCAAGCTTGTAATACCTATCATCATCATCATCATCATCATCATCATCATCATCATCACCATCATGAAGATTTTACCTTAATTATCTGATAATTTGATAATACCTGACAAATAACTTCAGTGGCCAGAGGTTATGGATATCTGTAAATGGTGCTTGCTGCAAGTTTTAAAAATTGTTTTATTTGATAGGTTAATTGGGTTTTTATATTAGGATATGATGTTTTAATCTGATTATGTATTGCGGTCGGATGTATTTGTATGAATTTTATATGTTGTACGGCGCTTTGAATCCCACCCATGGGAGAAAAGCAGGATAGAAATAATAATAATAATAATAATAATAATAATAATAATAATAATAATAATAATAATAATAATGATGATGATGATGATGATGTTGCCATCCCAGGTGACAGTCGCATTGACGAAAAACAACAGGAAAAACTCAGCCGCTATCAGGACCTCAAGATTGAACTTCAAAGACTCTGGCAGAAACCAGTGCAGGTGGTCCCGGTGGTGATGGGCACATTGGGTGCCGTGCCAAAAGATCTCCGCCGGCATTTGGAAACAATAGACATTGACAAAATTACAATCTGCCAGCTGCAAAAGGCCACCCTACTGGGATCTGCATGCATCATCCGAAAATACATCACACAGTCCTAGACACTTGGGAAGTGTTCGACTTGTGATTTTGTGATATGAAATCCAGCATGTCTATCTTGCTTGCTGTGTCATAATAAAATAATAATAATAATAATCTCACACACTGCGAATTGCATCCTTACATTAGCTTATTCTAAACTTAAGTCACCCATTTCTAATGCTCAGTAACTGATACTGAATTCCAACCAATATTGTTCGAGACATGTAATTTCCAAAGTCAGAAGGAGACCATGGAAAATGGTGGTTCATGGCCCTGTAAGTGGCCTTTAAAGTGGTCTTTCTGCTATAGAGTAAAAAACTTGGATGATATAGGCCAACTCACAGCAAATCCAAGCAGTCCAGGTTCTCCGATTTCACCCTGCAAGAAAACAAGAATGAGCAACTTGAAAAAAAAAATGCTGAGTTCAGTGAAGAAATGAATCCAAGCCAACGGGGCAATGAATCCATTCCATGTGTTACTTTGAAACTTAGAGCTTTCCAAGGTGCTGAACCTACTGACTGAAATAGCTTCAGCAGTTTGGATATCGCTATTCATATTCAGACTAAAACATGAGGCAGATCCACCAACCTACTGCCATAGAAACTACCTATATGTCAAAGAAAGTCTGATCTCATCCCTTGAGTTTGGAATTGAATCCAAATTTCCAAGATCCCTCCTTTATTGGCTGGAGGAAGTGTCTGTAACTCCTGAGAGGTTTGCATGATTGGCACATAACCATTGGGCCTGATCCAAAAGGAGATCCTACTGATCTTTGCAAGAGTCTCTTATATTACTGACACTTGCTCAGCCAATGGGTGGGAGGTCTTGGAAATTGGGATTTTAAATATCTAAATACATAAGACAGGAGAAAGCTGTTGAGCTTAGAGGCTTTGTCTGGGAATTTGGATATCCAGGAACTATATCATTCATTTTGGGCCCAACATTCCTCTCAACGTGACCTACAGGATTGCTGCTGCGGATAAATTAGGAATGAAGATACACAGATACAAGAGGAGAACCTTGAGGTCACCGGAAGAAAGGCGGTAAATAATGAATAACTAGGTTACTTATTAGGTTGAGGTCCTCCTATCCAAAAAGGATTTCGGAAGGCTCTCATCCGACTGTTTGCCCACCGGTTGTTGGCAGGAGACTAATGAAAACACTCCCACATGAACAGCAAGATGTTTTCACTGCAATTCATGGGAACATATTTAATTACTCTTGGACATATTAGATTGCAAGCAACGAAGGGGAAATAGGGCAAGATGCTTCTCCATTTGCCCTGTCCAGAAGTAGCTTCATATTATACTCTCTTATACCATTCATCCTCCACATCTACAGATTCAACCATCTGTGGCTTGAAAAGAAATGTTGATTGTTCCATTTTGATACTATTTGACTACTCCATTGGGACTTCAGCATCCATGGATTTTGGTATCCACAGAACCAAACCCCAGCGGATACTGAGGGCCCACTGTACCATAAGAAATCTTCTTTTATTTTCCATATTTGTTATTAATTTCCTACTTTAACATGTAGTTTTGTTGAAGCAAAGGCCTCTGTTCAATTGCAAGAATAGACTCACTGGAACTAGTAATCACATTGAGGGAAACAAAAGGCTGGGATAGTGTGGTGTAGTAGTCTTAGTATTAGACTAAGCCACATGTTGCTGTGGCTTATGGGAATGCTTTGTTGGCCAGGTGTAATAGCAGTGAATAGCCTTGGTGCCTCAAAAGCCTGAACCCTGGCTGTACCCCGGTGCCATTGTGGCTGAGGGGGTTGCTAGGAGATGAAGTGGGCGGGGCCTAAAGGGGGCAGGGCCTACCCTTCTGACCAGCAACCAGGGTTGAAAACGGCTCTTCCTCGTTCTCTAATTTAGACTTGTTTTCCAGGTTTTTTGTTTGAAAGACATAGATTGGATGACTGTGTCTTCTGTGGCCAAATTTGCTGTGATTTGGTTCAGTGGTTTTGTTGTTTACTCAGTCCTACAAACATACATTACATTTTTATATATATAGATGAGGAGTTTGAGAGACCAGGTTTCAAGTCCACATTGAGTTCTGAAAACCCATCAAGTGGCCTGAAGAAAGTCATACTCTCTCAGCCTCAAAGGAAGGCAATGGAAAACCACTTCCATAGACATTTGGCTAAGCAAAGCCCATGAAACGTTGACTCTAGGACTGCCCTAATTTGGAAGCAACTTGAAGGCACACAACAACATCCCATCTTCTTGCATGGACAAAAAAATTTCACTGGTGGACCCAGCTTTTCCTAAAGATACGTTTTCTCTGAACATATTTCTAGGTCTTTTAGCATGTCTGGAGGAGGTTGATGACTGTCTAGCTAAGACAAGGGCTAGGTTACTGTACAGTTAATCTTGCCCAAACCAAGTTGCATATGAATACTTGGACCATGATACGGACCTTCTGACCCACTGGTCCCCTTGTACCAAAGAGGCCCATGACTCCTTTGGATCCTGCTTCTCCTTTCACACCCTGAAAGAGGAAAACAAAGGAGGAGGAGGAGACACAGGGAGACAGGCAATGTCAGAAAACTACCAGTCAGATAAGAAGCTGGGGAAACAAGTCAACAGAATACATCCCATCAAGCCATTCAACAAATGTGTGCAAAGTCAAGGAGTTTCTCTGCCTCCACAGAGGTGCACTTGGAGCACGCGAAGGATGATTTTAAGTTCCAGGAGACTGCACAATCTATAAGTTATTGATCGGAAGGACAAGAAAGATGAGAGAAGCTTCCAGCTTTGGAAACAAAGGAGTTTGGTTTGAGTGAATGAGCATGAATGAACTCTAGGGCACAACTGAGCTCAAATTTAAGTTGAGTCCATTTATACTTCCCTATATAGTGCACCCCAAGGCTGTTCTTGGTATTCATTGTAGTCTTCCTGGAACATAGTTTATTTTTCCTTTTTGAGGGGAACTTATGTTCCTTTATAAAGTACAATGTGAAGTGGAGAAGGTGGTTTCCATGTGAGTTGGGCACTCAACCTTTCCCAGCATTTAATATGAATTCTAAAGGAGCGGTCAAGTATTGTGAATTTTATTCCCATCCAGTAAGTCCACCTCTTGGGTAGCTCTTTTAAATTTCAGACTAAAACCTGATTGAACTCATCAACTTGTTAGCATTAGACTATTGGTCTCCTCCAATAGGAAAACACCTTAAGACATTTGTCTAGATGGTTCTACCAACCCCATTCTCATGTTTGAATGACATCAAGTATGGGGAGATCCTGGGAATTCTTCTCAAGGTTTACCCAAGTCTCTTTAGAATGTAGTAACTTGTCAAAACATGGGTACCTTTTCACCAGCAGGTCCATCTTCTCCTTTCTCACCCTTGTCTCCATCAAATCCAGGAGGGCCCCTTTCACCCTGAACAAGGAGAGAACATTATGTTACATTCTCCACCTGGTCAAAATCAGGGCACAATAGAACTATTCCTTTTGTTAGGACTTCTGAGGGAAATAATATGAGTTCTACACCAACCAGGGACTAATTTCAGTTTGTTGGAAGGCTGTAAGATGGCAATGTTCCTATGGCCAGACACAAGTCAGTGATGTTGAGAATTCTGGAGGACCTCAATGGATCTGACATCCTTGGTCAGGTTGGATCATAGCCAGATACAAATCAATCACATTATTCATTGAGACCTCAGGAGGATCTCAGTGGATCTGACATCCTTGGTCAGGTTGGATCACAAAGTAAAGGTAAAGGTTTTACCTGACGTTAAGTCAAGTCGTGACCGACTCTGGGGGTTGGTGCTCATCTCCATTTCTAAGCTGAAGAGCCGGCATTGTCCATAGACATCTCCAGGTCATGTAGCCGGCATGACTGCATGGAGCGCCGTTACCTTCCCGCCGGAACGGTACCTATTGATCTACTCACATTGGCATGTTTTCAAACTGCTCGTTGGCAGAAGCTGGGGCTAACAGCGGGCGCTCATTCTGCTCCCGGGATTTGAACCTGGGACCTTTTGGTCCACAAGTTCAGCAGCTCAGCGCTTTAACACACTGTGCCACCAGGGGCCCCTCTGGTTGGATCATATTTGGATCATAGCCAGATACAAATCAGTGGAATCATCCATTGAGAGCTCCAGAATATCTCAATGGATCTGACATCCTTGGTTGGTGTCTGACTATGGAAACATAGCAAAACACTTATCTGATACTATCAGCTCTCCAAGATCTGCAGAAGACCTACTGGAGGGAATTTACTGAAGTGACACATTGAGACCTGGGACAAGTGAGAAGCATGCCATTGTAGAGTTCTACAAGCAGAAATCTTAGGTATCATGGACAGCTTGGAAAGCAAGGATGGGGAGATGCTGGTGGAAGGCTCAATGGTTGAACTAGACCCCAGAAATACCCAGCAGCTCCCTCAGCCAAGCTTTGAAGAAGCACCCATGGAAGGAGAAGTGCAAGAGAGTTCCTCTGAACAGGCTGAGGAAGAGCCAGCTGATCCATCTTTTGTGGACCTGTGAAGAAAGAAGTCTCAGCTGTGCAGGTCAATGAGATTAGCAGGGAAGTGAGCCAACAACAAGGAACACCTGTGGACCTAAGATTTAAGAAACTCAATCTTGGTGTTGTTGGCTGAGACATCATTTCTGGAAGCTATGGCCTCGGGCTCTTGCTCTGTCTGTTGCGTTATCCTGTGAAGAGTTGCATCTTTGTTGGACTATTGACCTCAGACTGTTGATTAATGATCTGCTGCTGTTTGGAGGTTGAGGCTTCTGACACATGCCATGAGCAACGATGTGGCATCTCAACCTGAGTGCATCATTCAAAGCAGTGATTCGCAAGATTTGTTCATTCAGATGTTTTTGGACTTCAGTTCCCAGAATCCATGACTATTGACCAATGTGGCTGGGACTTCTATGAGTTGAAGTCCAAAACATTTGGAGGACCAAAGGTTGGGAATCACAGATCTAAAAAGCAGCAGAAGCAGCAATGTAATGTTCCCGCATTCCAGGCTATGCGATTGTCTGATCATCCCACCAGGTCTGACACAACTTGCATAGAGATTATTAGCTTTTGATGAAATGATTGTATCATCTTTCCAAGGACTTGTAACTTAGTTCATTGAGTTGTGACTTACCTGTCACTGGAGCAGCAAATCTATACCAAACTTGAGTTTAAACTTTAAATATGCAAACCTCGCCGTCAAACTCTCTAAACTTTGTATGAGCTATCCAAGGTGCTGAACATATTTGAAAGATATCTTTCAGGCTACAGTATAACCTTAACCATTTACGTTGGATCCATCGTGGTTCCTATTTTATCACATCCTAAATACGAAGACAGCTGACGATATTGTTGCAGTTATACCTGTCTTTCTGTCTGTCTGTGAATAACATGAATATGATGTAGTCACATCAGACAGAAAGCTTTAAAAAAATCACTCCAAGCAGTGGGGGGAAATCAGATTGCATTAAAAGCTAAAGAGAATTAGAAATGTGTCGAGCTGCTGCCTGAACTTCCATTAATTCTAATTTTAAATGTTGAAAAGGACACCTTTTTCTTCTGTTGGAAACATTTCCTCCCCCATACCATCACCACCACATTCAATTGGTATGTGGATGAATAATGTTTTCTCTGTGCACATCTCTACAAATGATACAACCTAGACCCCACTCCCTTAGGAAATAAACTATGCAGTTGGTGATACATTGAAAAGGGCCCCTATATGGACAGATTGCCTGAAAACCCCACTTTGACTGCCTCTGAAACTCCTTGCTAGTTAAAATGTTATCAAAGAGCTGTGATTCTACAGTTCTACTGGAAAAGGAAGAGACCACCACTTACTGTGTCTCCTTTGTTGCCTTTGTAGCCTTGAGGTCCAAAAATCGTTATAGGATCTCCCTGTGAAGTAAACATAGGGAAGAAGAGACTCTGAGTGGAGTGTTTATAAGCCCCACAGCCTTAAGAAAGCTCAGAACAATCTTGAGGATTCATCTCACCCAGCATATTCTTTCTTTGAATTATTATCATTTGGCAGACAGTACAGGATGACAAAGACAAGGACAAACAGACTGAGAGATAGCTTTTATCCCAGAGCTGTAACTATATATGCCCCCAGTGGCACAGTGGTGTGCTTACAGGACTGCTGACTGACAGGTCAGTGGTTCAAATCCAGGGAGAGCGAGTGAGCTCCCCCTGTCAGCTCCAGCTCCCCATGCAGGGACATGAGTGAAGCCTCCCACAAGGATGGTAAAAGATCAACATCCAGGCATCCTTTCAGCAATGTCCTTGCAGACAGCCAATTCTCTCACACCAGAAGTGACTTGCAGTTTCTCAAATTGCTCCTGACACACACACACACAAAAAACCTATATTGAACTCCATGGTTTTGCACTGACGTGACAATGGGGGCTGTGCATTGGTGGTTGGAGTTTGGAGTGATGGGTATGTTGGGTTTTTTTTAATGTGTGCTGGGGAAAGCATTTAATTTTGTTGTACGATGGCAATAAAGTTAGTTTATCCTATTGTATTCATTTGTGAGCCAGAGTTAGAAGTAAAGTCAGAGCCATAAAGACATCATGGGTGATTTCTGCCAGCAAAATACCCAACACTGTGACAAGTTAGACGAACTTATGACAGGGCATAAATTCATGGGTGATCGATCCCATGTCTTTAAAATTGTTCCCCATCTAAAGGCATAGGTGGAATATCCTTTAAATGAAATGCTTGTGATCAGAACCATCAGAATAAAAAAGGTGTGACCATCTTAGGCACCTGTGTGGCCAATAGATTTCACAATTCCAGATAAGAGGGGTTCAATCTGTAATAGAAACTAGGGAGCATATCATGTGCCACAGTTATAACACTATAACCCACATCATCATCATCATCATCATCATCATCATCATCATCATCATCATATGTTTATTTATACCCTGCTTTTTCTCTCCACCAGGAATTTCAAAGCGGCTTTACCATACATGGTGTTGTAGCCCAGCCTGCACCTGAGCTGTCAGGGGAGCCTGAGGTTGGGCCTGTTCAGCCTGCGATTGTCCCTGCTCCTGACTCTGTGATTGTTCCTGCACCTGACTTGTCAAAGGACTCTGGGTTTGGGCCTGAGATTCCTATGCAGCTAGAATTGGAGGAAACTGCTGCCCCAGGCCAGCCAGAGGTTGGTTCAGAGGATTCTGGGAATAGGCACAAAATGTTTTCAAGTTGGCGGCTTTAACCGCATTCCTTGGAAGAGTCATATGGGCATTCTAGTTGAGATAAAGCAAATAAACTTGACAGAAAGAAAGCAATATATCAGCAGAGAAGAGAAAGGGGGGGGGGGTTCCAGGTGCATCAAGAGGCTGTTTGAGAAAGAATAATGAACAGACTTCCCACGGAAAGAGATCTTGAGTTTACCCATAAGAAGAGGTGCTTCTGTGAGAGATTCAGAGGTGGTCACTTTGCTCATCAAGAGAGAGATCCTGGTTTCATGCCTCAAGAATCCTGTTCCATGTTCCTATGGACTTTCATGTCAATTTATGCAGCCCTGTGCTTTGAGTTTTGTTCCAGTCTTTGTTCCTGCTCTTGGGGATTTTTGGATTTTCCAGTTATTGTTCCTGTAAGTTTGCAGTTTGGATTTCTTGCTCCAGTTAAGATTCTGTCTTGTATTTACTTCACTTCACTTCACTTCACTTCACTTCATTTCTTAATTAGTCGCTCTCCACTAGAGTGCTCCGAGAGACTTACAATTTAAAATATCATTCCACAATAGAAACATTCATCGTAAAAACATTCAACATAAAAACATTCAACCTAAAAACATTCAACAGTGACTATTTGGCAAATTAGATCTGATTTACTTAAATGCACAACCAAACAGCCAAGTCTTGAGCCCTTTTCCAAAAGGTCACAACTCCAACATTGCTCTAACGTATGGAGGCAATGAGTTCCACAGGATTGGAGCATCGGTCGCAAAGGCTCTACGCCTTGTAGCTTCCAGGTGTACCTCCCTAGGGCCCTGTACGTAGAGGAGATTTTTCTGGGAGGATCGAGGTGACCACTGATGGGAAAAAGGAATGAGGCGGTCCCTAAGATATAATGGTCTTTGGCCATTCCAAGCTCTAAATGTCAGGATCAGTGTCTTGTAAGAGATCCGATGTTCTGTTGGTAGCCAATGCAGTTGTTTCAGAATCGGTGTAATATGGGATCTTACAGATGATCCCACTAGCAGCTCGGCCGCCGCATTTTGGACCATTCGGATGTTCTAGGTTTTTGTCTTCGGAAGGCCGGCATATTCCAACATCGATCCTGTTTCTTGGACTAATTTTGGTGCGTTGATTCCTGCGTTCCAGTTGATCCTGTGCCTTGGACTAATTTTGATACCTTGTTTGGACTAATTTTGATATCCTGTTTGGACTCTATCCTTTTAAGTGACTTTCATAGACTCTTGCATCAAGATTCTCAAGAATTTTGTACTTTGTGGACTTAAATCTTATTCCATTGGCTTTGAACTCTGATTTGCTATTGCTTGCATATAATCTTCAATACACAGCTCGCTTTGCTTATATTCTGGGGCTCCAGTGTGTTTTTGAGGTGCCTCTGCAGCCTAGGGGTGCAACACATGGCTGCCTCTCATGTAATCCTGGACTTTGTAGCTTGGTTGAGAACTACAGCTAGTGTTGCACCCCAAGGCAGCGCGAGCCCTGGAAACCACGCAGAGACCAATAATCATATAATATCTTTATTAAAACAATAATAAATTCAGGAATGAATAAGTGGAAAGGATGAGAGAGGAATAGTCCTTTATAATAAGGTATGAATTAGTCCAAAGGATTGAAGAGAAATGTCCAATATTATTGTCCAAAGTCCAGAAACCGAAACACGCTCAAAACTGTTTGAAAGTTCTTGAGCGGGGAAAACAACAAGGAAGCAAGAGTAAATGACAAGGTCGAAAGAACAAGGTCCAAAGTCACTAGGTAATCTTGAATATCAAGGCAGGAACGATAGGGAGTTAAAACCAATCTTGGTTCAGGAACAAGGCAAGGAAGTGAATTTACTCCAGTTTCAAACAGGAGTCGCGGCTCGGCTTGGCCGCCAGGAACAGGAGGCTTGACTTGGTGAAATCAGGGAACTGGAGTCGGTGAAGTGTTCTCAGAAAATGCTACGTTGACACCGCAAGATGTTTGCAGCGCAAGACACTTTTATGGAACAAAGATCAGATCCCAACGAAGGGAGACCAAACTCCCCAAAGGTTCCCAAGGGAATCTTCTATCCACAATCCCATCGAAATGCCAAGCAGTTACTCCTTCTAAGCCCTTGTTTTTCTGATCTCTGGCGATGCAAAAACACCCTTTGGTTGAAGGGCTCGTTCTCTGGGGAACTCTGGACACCTGGTTCAGCCACGGGAGTAACATCTCCCGTATCTCTCCCAATTAAGGAAGCATCTGAATTATCAACAGCCGGCAGTTGTAACCGAAAGGAGCTGGGAGAACTGGGCGAAGGGTCAAAATAAGCTTCATCCTGGTCAAAGTTAATTTCTGAATCAGGTTCAGAACCCAAAGGTGGCTGGGGTATAACAGCTAGCCAACACCCTGCCCTAAACTGCAAATCCCAGGACTTTGTAGGATGGAACCATGGCAACAATAGTGCTATAATCACACAGTATGAAAGAGCCCAGTTTCTCTTGATGGCACTTCATTGCACAGAAGGACAAACAGCCCTGTCTTCCCCCTAAAGCGGCCTTCCGAAATAGACAAGACTGCAATCCATGACATATAAAGTCAGAAAACACGGCAAGCATCCTCTTCTTAATTACGGCTCCCATGCTGGTTTAATCCGCCTCCTTCCTCGTCATGTTTTATTCACAGGCTTCCTTTCAAGAGGGCATTACGGATTCCTTTATGATGGAAAAGGGCCCTTCCTCCCGTAAGAGAAGATCCAGAATTAATTTGCCTCTCTTTGAAAGGTGTTTTTCTTCCCCAGACAAATTGGCCATCAACTTTCAACAGAGAGCCGGATTCAAAGGGCAGGACTCTCCGTTTCTGTCAAGCTGTTTCGGGAAGGAGGGTGGGTAACTTGGTGAAACTTTGATTATGAACGAACAGAAGCAATAAGGTTATTCCACCTTATCGAGATAGTATGGAACTGATATGATACGACGATATAGCAAACCCCACAGTTTTCCAGGCAACTTTGAAACAAACAAAAGATAGAGAATTTCAATTATGTTACATATTAACAATCAGACAAAAACCCCTGGCTGTTTTATATACAGTAGAGCCTCACTTATCCAAGCCTCGCTTATCCAAGTTTCTGGATTATCCAAGCCATTTTTGTAGTCAATGTTTTCAATATATAGTGATATTTTGGTGCTACATTCATAAATACAGTAATTGCAACATAACATTACTACATATTGAACTGCTTTTTCTGTCAAATTTGTTGTAAAACATGATATTTTGGTGCTTAATTTGTAAAATCATATCCTAATCTGATGTTTAATAGACTTTTCTTGAATTCCTCCTTATTATCCAAGATATTCGCTTATCCAAGCTTCTGCCGGCCCGTTTAGCTTGGATAAGTGAGACTCTACTGTACCTGTTGATTTTTACACCTGTGTGATATATATATATATAGGAATATACTGCAGGCTATGTTTGAGAGGAAAAGACATGCAAAACCTTGACTTCCTTGACTAAGAAAACTCTACAAAATCAATGGGGTTAATGTATTTATTATTTATATTTATTTATTACAGTATTTGTATCCCACCCTACTCACCCAATAGGGAACTCAGGGTGGCTAAAAGCACACATATAAAAATAATACAATACATTATGAATCAGTTAAAATTAAATATATTAGGCATTCATAAAATTAGACTTATAAGTATACAGATTGGCATGTAATGTAAGTTGATGAGACACTTGAATGCACTCGCACACATGCGGTGCACCTTAGACATGCAACTATCTTTTTTTTTGGCCTATCACACAATGGAAGTATTGTATTTATATGGCCCTTCTGTGTTTCTTCACCTGAATTTTGGGGAGACAGTAGTAATGGAAAATATCTCAATAACGTTCCAGTTCCTGTTCATTCAATTTGTCTCTGGCCATGGAAAAATGTTACCAATACATTTTTTCAAATCATATCAGAAGCAACTTGAGAAATACTGCAAGTCACTTCTGGTGTGTGAGAATTGGCTGTCTACAGAGACGTTGCCCAGTAGATGCCTGGATGTATTAGCTCGGAGGCTTCTCTCATGTCCCCACAAGCTAGAGCTGACAGATGGGAGCTCACCCTGTCTCATGGATTCGAACCGGCAACCTTCAGGTCAGCAACCCAACCTTCAGGTCAGCAGTTCAGCCAGCACAAGGGTTTAACCCATTGTGCTACTGTGGCTACATACCAATATGTTTACTCGTGGAGCAAAGGAAACACAAAAAAGGGAGAAATGAATGTAAATGTCACTTCAGACATCCATGTCCATTACAAAAACAGGTTCCTTTTGCAATCCACTCCCAATATTTTTAGGAAATTGCAGTGAATATTTCAGACTGCCACTGCTAAGGTGGTGACCATTGATGTAACAGGTTTAGGTTGACTTGCTGAGTTACAAATACTATCAGGCAACATCCAAGCTTCCCAAATTCTCAAGAGAGGTGAATTTACACTGTAGACATGACTTGAACTGCCATGGCTCAATGTTATGGAAACCAGAGAGTTGTAATCTGGTCAGGCACCAGCACTCCTTGGCAAAGAATGTTGTGGGATGTTGGTACATGAAGTGATTTATAGTTTCCAAATCACAACCTCCCTGAACTGCTGCAAGCTGGATAGCAAGTGCTCCAGAAGGAAGCAAAAGTACAGCAGAGTCCTTTCACAGCAAAAACTGACCTTATCTAAACATATTGTTTAGTAAACTCGTAGATTCAGGTTTTCATCCAAAATATCCAGAGGTTTAAATCTTCACAGTTGCAATATATACAAATGTACAATTGGGATACCCAGATTCACTTTCCTTGTACTTGAAAACAGAGTCATTAAATAGTCACATGCAACATAGGCTGATACTCACACTGAGTCACACAGGAGAGAGGAAGGTGGATTATTTCATCTTCCTTATATATCCACCGGCTGACAGGTCATCAGGAAGGGACACTGGCTGATGCAACCTCTTTGCAATAACCCTCACATGCTTATGACTCAGCATTACTACATCATGATATTCACTGTCATTATCCTGGTGCTATCAATATGCCACATGTTCATCAAACAGCATTTTTCTATTATTAGAAATGCTATGCCATTTCTATCTAACAGAGAATACTAAAGACCTTGCAAAACTACAGCTCTCGAGATTCCATAACATCGAGTCACAGCAATTAAAGTCATGTCAAGCTGCATTAATTCCACAGTGTAGATGCATCCAAAGTCTTCCAAATAGGGGAGTTACTATGCAGCATAATAAATAATGAACCAGATTCTCCCACCTCTCCAGAGCCATCAATATCTAGCTACTGTGTTTGCAGAATTTCTTTATACCTTTCATCTAGGTGAGTCAATGGCATTCTTGAAAACAGAAAGCAGTGGATGATGATGATGATGATGATGATTTATTTATAACCCAATCTCCCCAGGGGGACTCAGTGAAGCTTTTCTAAGCACAACTATGAGTCAAATCTTTTAAAATACTGTTGGAAATATTGTTTATCTTTCAGAAAGCTGTACTGGGAGGAACCACATTTCCTTTGAACACTCCTTACCCGTTCTCCTTTGGGCCCAGGAAAGCCAACGTCACCCTAAAATAAACAAATATAAGCAATGAAGTGTCTACTTATTAATACTGTGATATCACCTGAGCCCTCGGCCATTTCTTAGACTGCATCTACTAAATCTAGATGTTGAATTTGATGGGTCTTTGATTAGATCCACCATGGATGCTTTCATGATAGCTTAAGCCCATTGATTTGTCTAAACTGGAAGGATGGGATGTGTTAGATCAGTGGTTCTCAATCTGTGGGTCCTCAGATGTTTTGGCCTTTAACTCCTAGAAATCCTAACAGCTGGTAAAGTGGCTGGGATTTCTGGGAATTATAGGCCAATACACCTGGGGACCCACAGGTTGAGAATCATTGTGTTAGATAATTACCATATCAATATGCTTTAAAACTATGATGGTTGGGAGAAGAAGACCAGAATGGAGGTCATGTCTATATATGGCTATTGACTGCTTCTCATCTTTGTGCAGAAAAAGACTGGCTACCTACCTTTTCCCCTTTGAGACCCACAAGGCCATTCTGTCCCTGGAAATATATAAAGGAAAACATTTCAGTAAAAGGCAAAAATGCCTAAGTTTTACAGTTTCATGATCCATATTATCATTCAAGTGTTTGGAGCAGATTAAAACAACTAACAATTGATCAAATTAAAGATAAGTACAAGGTTATAACCAGCGGATAGAAGGTAATTCAGCTGGTGAGCAAATGGTTTGTCTTATTGAGCAAAAGAAAAGAAATTGGGGTGTGTTGCCATGAGTTTTCAGGCCGTATGGCCATGTCCCAGTAGCATTATTTCCTGACGTTTCGTGTTGTGACTGCGCCTTCGGGGATTATGGTTGATGGGGATGGAATTCGAAGAGGAAGAAAAAACCCTCGTGATGAGGGTTCACTGGAGGAGTTGCGCAGGAAGCGACTTAGAGAGCTATATGGGGGATCTTCTGAGGAAGATTCAGATGAGGAGATGGATGCTGAGGAACAGGTGGTGGCTGGGGAAGTGGGCACTGAATGGGCACAGCCACCGGAGATGTCTGGGGATTTGGGGTCTATGGATACTTCTGAACCTGGGGTTTCTGCAGGAGCTGATCCCAATTGGGATGCTTGGAGAAGGGAGGATGGTTCTTTAAGTGTTCATGGGGCTAAGTGTGGGCAGGATGATTGGGACTCCGACGAATTGCTAGGTACTCCAGATCCACGAGCTCTAGCTGTGTGGAGCTCGGACTCTGAGTAGATTTGGGACACCTGGTGTTTGGGTGTGAGTGTTTGGTCACCCAGGAGGAAGGGGAATAAAATGGGAATGTTTGGCCACTGCACTTTGCGTGTGGCAAGGTGTTGCTGAGGCGCCATTGGGATCTCTGTGTTTCCATGAAGACTGGACTTGGACTATGGTTTGAATCTGCTGTTATCACCTAGCTTGGCTCTCACTGCGTCTTATCGTGGACCTGTTTTGGATGACTGCACCCTCTTCAGACCTTGGACCGGAATTTGACCTTGCTACTGCCTTCGCCCTCTGATTGATGACTACTATCGGCTTTTGACTCCTGGCTTGCTCTTTGGACACCGCTGTTATCTCCTGACCTGACCTTGGAATCCCGGACGACGTCTTTTCACCATCCTTTTGGAGCCTTCGGCTTTATCCACATTGTGGAAGCAGTCTACTGCATTCTTAGTTTGTTTGTTTGTTTCCTGACCAATTTGGTGTTTTCTTTTGGGAACTGTTCCTTTGAAAACTACAGAGCCAGCTAGCAGGGCTTGGACTCAGAAAGTGCAGTTTGCACTAAGTTTGTTTAGCTTTGTTTTTACCTGCTTGTGTTGCTGAATTTCATTTTTGTTTGAACTGCTCTTGAAGCACTGTTTCAAGGTTTTTTCTGTGTTAACATTACTTTTTGGCTTATCTGCTGAATAAACTCTATTTTTGTTCGCTAATTGGCGTCTGACTCTTGACATTTCGCCTGCATCTGTGGCAAGCATCCTCAGAGGTTTGTTCAGAGGTTGCTGGAAATGAGGCAAGTGAAGTGTATATATCTATATGCACTATACTTGCACTCCACCAGATATATACATTCCACTTGTGAGGCATAAAGGCCAGATGGCCATCAGTCAGGGATGCTTTGGTTGTGTTTTCCTGTATGGCAGAAGAGGGTTGGGCTGGATGGTCTCTTCCTTATGGTCTCACCCAATTCTGTGATTCAATGAAATTCTAAGCAGTCCATCAAACCGCAAATCCCAGAACTGGCTGTTGCTGATTATACTATGTAGAAGGCTGTTTCCTCGGTTGCTCTATCTTACCATCATGCCAATGGGGCCACGGACTCCCACAATTCCTTCTTCACCCTGTTAAATAGAAGTTACAGACATATCAGTGGGCCTATTGAACTCAATGAACATTAAATGGTGAGGTTTGGGATGATACTAGGAGAAATTTGACCTACAAATGTACCAGTTGTTCTGCAAACCCAAACAATATTTTGGGAATTTGGTGTTAAATCTCATTCACAGAGACCAAATCCAATTTAGGGCTGGCAGAATGTGAAACAGATGGAGACTAAAACCAGCAGATCCATCCATCCTGGCCTTTTGTTCTATGAAAAGTCTTTAAACAAATCTAATAGAAGGGTGGGTTAAATGTCGCAGCTTGGCTTTTGCCTCTATCCGCATATCGATTGATACACTTCCCCGCCTTATCTTTATAGGCCAATGCGATCTATTATCAGGCGTGCCTTATTTCGCCCAGTCAATAAAATGGTGTTGTCGTTGCCTGTCATAAAAACAAGTTCCCTTTTGAGCCAGAATTGAAACCCAAATGTCATGAATATAAGTGTGTGTGTGTGTCTAATGGAGTTACAATTTAAAATGCACTTGTTCCAACTTATATCTTCAAGTTAAGAACAAACCTACACAACCTATCCTGTTCATAACTTAGGGACTGCCTGTATAGGAAAAGAGATTCCACCTAAACATTAGGAAGATCTTCTTGATGGTAAGAACTGTTCAGCAGTGGAATATGCTGCCTTGGAATCCAAACAGTCTCTTGATCTGGAGGTTTATAAGCAGAAGTTGGATGACCATCTGTCGGGAGTGCTTGAATTTTATATTCCTGCCTAGCAGAGGTTTGGACTGGATGGCTCTTGGGATATCTCCCAACTCTAGGATTCTTTGATGCAAGGTGATAAATGTATTTTGAAGATAGGGTCAAGAATTTTGGATAGCTTTTCAGAAATTCAGACTAAAATCCAGAATTGATTTGGCATTTTCCTGAAATGTGGGTTTGTATACTCCTTCAACTAAACCATACCAAATAGAGAAGCCACACAAAAAAATTGTTACTTCGTTATAGTTAAAAAACATTTTAGGTCCATAATATTGGAAACACACTCAAAAATTATTTGTGCCCTCCCCAATTTCGTAATGAGTATTGAAACATTTTTTTCATTATTGCACAACCCTAGTAACTACTGAGATCTATGGCCATGAATGACTGAACGTGACTCCAGAAATATGTCCGAATTGATGGCTTTCCAAGGTGAGGGAAATGAAGACACATGATGACTAACTCAGAAATAATGCATGTATTTCTTTCGGATTGTGTGTCTTGGTTGCAGGAAATTTCCTCTAGAAGAACAAGCTGACTTGGTGGAGGTTATAAGATTTGCCTTGTTCTCTATAAAGTCCACAAACCACGAATGAGTTACATAGATAGAAGAGCAGCTGTGAATAAACTAAACAAAATCATGAAGAGGGGATAAAATGACTGAATATTAAAGTTAGCATGAATCACACCATTTACATGGGTTGAATGAAAAGTAATGCCTCCACCTTCGTAACTCCTCAACAGATGGCAGTCCTGGTCTGTGGCAGGTCCTGGCTTGTTCAGGAGACTCTCTTCTACAGTTCCATTTGGAGGGAAGCATTGAACGGTTGTGTTGTTAAAGTGCAAAGTATGGAACCCTGTGCAATGCAACGGAAGTCACTGAATTCTTGACAGCAGAAGGTGTCACCCCAAAGGAGATTCATAGGAGAATGCAAGCTGTTTATGGTGATTGTGTTGATGTTAGTCCTGTGCATTGTTGGGTGAGTAAGTTTAAAGATGTTGAGGTGGGAACATCTGACTTGTGTGACAAAAAAGATTTGGACATCTTGCGACAGCAACCATAGAGTTTCACAAGCAAAAGGTTGACAGATTGATTCAGGACCAGGGCCGGTCCAACATGGGATGCCAATTACGCCTCGGAGTTGGGCGCACGTCGATGGGGGGCACTCTCGGGCAAAACATGTGCCTTGGCAGCTCTCCATGCCTTTTTCCAGCTGATTTTGACATTTTTGTCCCTGAGTGGGATTCGAACTCGCAGCCTCCTGGTTCTGAGTGTGGTGTACTCTCTCTGGGAGCCACCGACTGCCCTGTAATAATAGCAATTCAGAACTTATACTTATTCACTCTCTTGTAATCATTCATCTTTTCCCTTTATCTTCTAAGAAGAAGAAGAATAAAACTTTATTTATTTATTTATTTATTATTACAATATAATACTGATAATAATACAATTTAATAATTTTAATTATATATTATATATTAAATGTAATATTACTAATAATATTACAATGTAATGATTTAGTACAATATAGTAATTTAAAACTATTATTTTACTATGCTAATAATATAATGTACTAGCTGTGCCCGGCCACGCGTTGCTGTGGCTTAGTCTGGTGGTGTTGGTCAGTCTACATTAGGTTGTATTTATGCTGTGACCTCCTCCCTTCTTTATACTCACATTAGTAGTAGTATTTGAAGTCTGTTACCTTCTTCAATTTTTGTGTTGATTGATAATTGCTTGAGATCCCTGTTGTCTTTGGTTTGTTGTTAATTGTGATGTCTGATTCTGCTGAGTGCGGTTTACATCTTATTCTGGTACAATAGTCTTTTTTTTGTTTTGCCTGTGTAGTTGTTTATTATTGTTGTTGTTGTAGTGGTCATGAAGGCTGGATAAGTTAGATGCTACTGTATTGTTTTTTGGAGGCCCAGTGTAGCACTGACTGGCCTCTCAGCATCTGTGCCTGGCTGCTTCTTGCCTGTGATGGGGTAGATTCTTATTGTTGTTGTTGTCATTGTTATTATTGTAATTGTTTTTTTGGAGGCCAAGTGTGAATGTAGGGATTCGGGAGGTGGATGAGCACTGAATGGCCTTGTAGACTCAGTACATGGCTGATTCTTGCCTGTGTAGGTGTTTATTATTAGTGGGTGAGTGGATGGATAGACGAGTGGATGGATAGATAGAGTGGGTGCTGTCCTTGTTTCCTTTATTCCTATGCTGTTCCCTTTCTCTGCTCCGATCCTGAGCTCGCTGATAAGAACACACTGGTCAGAAAGGAGGGTAAATAAAACCGGATCAATGGTCTTTCCCTTTTGCTCTTGGCCTTCTGGGCAGACAGGGAGGGCTCTTGTCCCTGGCGTTCCTTCGCTTCCCTTCCCTCCCTCCTTCCTTCGTTCTATCCGTCCCAGCCTTTCCTGCCTGCGGAGCCATGGAACTGGGTCAGTGGGTTGGATGGTGGGGAAAGGGAGAAGGAAGAGGCCTCTAATTGAAATGCATGGACTCCATGCCATGGGGTGCTGGAATTTGTAGTTTGTATCCAGTCCAACCCCTTTATTTTTGTCATGGAGGAAGACCCCACCCAAACCCCTCAGACAGATGGCCATCCGGTTTAATTGTGTTGTTATAGTCACGATGTGTTGTTGTGAGTTTTGTGGGTCCGGATTGTGGTTTTGTGGCGTGGTTGTGTTGTTACAACCGGGAGGCAAGGCTTTTGCGTTGTGTTGTCAAGTTTTGTATTTCTGGGGCGTTTATTTGTGTGCCAAGTTTCGTATTTCTGGGGCGTTTAGTTGTGTTGTTATAGTCACAATGCGTTGTTGTGAGTTTTTTGGGTCCAGATTGTGGTTTTGTGGTGTGGTTGTGTTGTTACAACTGGGAGGGAAGGCTTTTGTGTTGTGTTGCCAAGTTTCGTATTTCTGGGGCGTTTAGTTGTGTTGTTATAGTCACGATGCATTGTTGTGAGTTTTCTGGATCCGGATTGTGGTTTTGTGGTGTGGTTGTGTTCGTACAATTGGGAGGCAAGGCTTTTGCGTTGTGTTGTCAAATTTTGTATTTCTGGGGCGTTTAGTTGTGTGCCAAGTTTCGTATTTCTGGGGCGTTTAGTTGTGTTGTTATAGTCACGATGCTTTGTTGTGAGTTTTGTGCTTCCGGATTGTGGTTTTGTGGTGTGGTTGTGTTGTTACAACCATGAGGCAAGGCTTTTGTGTTGTGTTGTCGAGTTTTGTATTTCTGGGGCATTTAGTTGTGTGCCAAGTTTCGTATTTCTGGGGTGTTTAGTTGTGTTGTTATAGTCACGATGCTTTGTTGTGAGTTTTATGGGTCCGGATTGTGGTTTTATGGTGTGATTGTGTTGTTACAACCGGGAGGGAAGGCTTTTGCATTGTGTCGCCAAGTTTCGTATTTGTGGGGTGTTTAGTTGTGTTGTTATAGTCACGATGCGTTGTTGTGAGTTTTGTGGGTCCAGTGTGGTTTTGTGGTGTGATTGTGTTGTTACAACCGGGAGGCAAGGCTTTTGTGTTGTGTTGCCAAGTTTTGTGTTTCTAGGGCGTTTAGTTGTGTTGTTATAGTCATGATGTGTTGTTGTGAGTTTTGTGGGTCCAGATTGTGGTTTTGTGGTGTGGTTGTGTTGTTGTAACCGGGAGGCAAGGCTTTTGCATTGTGTTGCCAAGCTTCATATTTCTGGGATGTTTAGTTTTGTTGTTATAGTCACTGCGCCCGCAACTTTATCCTTTTATATATATAGACTAGCTGTGCCCGGCCACGCGTTGCTGTGGCGAAGTCTGGTGGTATGGGAAATAAAGTATTGAGGAATTGGTGGTAGTTAAGGTCAAGGGTAAAGGTTTTCCCCAGACATTAAGTCCAGTTGTGTCTTACTCTGGGGGTTGGTGCTCATCTCCATTTCTAAGACGAAGAGCCGGCATTGTCCGTAGACTCCTCCAAGGTCATGTGGGATGAGTACATGGAGCAGCGTTACCTTCCCGCCGGAGCAGTACCTATTGATGCACTCACATTTGCATGTTTTTGAACTTCTGGGTTGGCAGAAGCTGGGGCTAACAGTAAAGGCTCACTCTGGTCCCCCAATTCAAACCTGCGGCCTTTCAGTCCAGAAGTTCAGCAGCTCAGCGCTTTAACACGCTGCGCCATCAGGGGATATTATTTCCTAAAGGTTGTGAATATATAATATTTCTGATTGGTTTTTTTTGTTTGTTGGAGGCAAGTATGAATGCTGCAATTAGGAAAAATGATTAGGATGTAATGGCCTTGCAGCTTTAAAGCCTGGCTGTTTCCTCCCTGAGTGAATTTTTTGTTGGGAGGTGTTAGCTGGCCCTGATTGTTTCCTGTCTGGAATTCCCTTGTTTTCAGAGTGGTGTTGTTTGCGATATTTTATGTGCTTCTACTGTCTGTGGCCCTGAGAAAACAGAGGATTTGCCAGACTTTGATGATGGGAATACTTTGTTGGGAGGTGTTAGCTGGCCCTGATTGTTTCCTGTGTGGAATTCCCCTGTTTATTTACTGTCCTGGTTTTAGAGATTATATTGTTGTGCATTATTCTATCCCAGTAATTATTTCATATTAAAGAAGAATCTCACTTATCCAACATTCGCTTATACAATGTTCTGGATTACCCAACGCAGCCTGCCTTTTCATAATCAATGTTTTTGTAGTCAGTGTTTTAAATTCATTGTGATATTTTAGTGGTAAATTTGTAAATACAATACAGTAGAGTCTCACTTATCCAACATAAACGGGCCGGCAGAATGTTGGATAAGTGAATATGTTGGATAATAAGGAGGGATTAAGGATAAGCCTATTAAACATCAAATTAAGTTATGATTTCACAAATTAAGGACCAAAACATCATGTTAGACAACAAATTTGGAAGAAAAAGTAGTTCAATACACAGTAATTCTATGTAGAAATTACTGGATTTATGAATTTAGCACCAAAGTATCACGATATATTGAAAGCATTGTCTACAAAAATGCGTTGGATAAGCGAGTGTTGGATAAGTGAGACTCTACTGTAAATACTACATAGCATTACTGCGCATGGAACTACTTTTTCTGTCAAATTTGTTGTATAATATGATGTTTTGGTGCTTAATTTGTATAACGATTACCTAATTTGATGTTTAATTGACTTTTCCTGAATCCCTTCTTATTATCCAACATATTCACTTATCCTGCCGGCCTGTTTACGTTGGATAAGTGAGACTCTACTGTATATTTCTAATCTTATATTATCTGCTCAGAACTGGATTATCTGAGGCCCCTTCTTCACAGCTGTATAAAATGCACACTGAAGTGGATTATATGGTAGTGTGGAGTCAAGATAATCCAGTGCAAAGCAGATAATATATGATTATAAATGGGTTATATAGCTGTGCTGAAGGGCCTTGAGTCTACACTGCCATATAATCCAGTGCAAATTAGATAATCTGTGGAAGAAGTGAGGCCTAAATCTGCCTGTCCCCTAACTGAAACCTGGCTGTCCCTTGGCTGGTTGCTAGGCAACCAAGTGGGCAGAGATTAGCCCTCTAAACTGGCAGCAATTGGATAAAAAAAATTATTGCTCTCCCTCTAATTAGGACTTTATTTTTCTTTTCTTTTTGTTGTATCAACCTTGAGGCGTGGATGATGGGTTGTGTTGTCAAATTTTGAGGTTGGGGGGCCTGTACTTTTGTTGTTTTGTGAATTGCCGTGATGCCGTCACTCTTTTATATATATAGATTGTATGTGAATGTAATTTGTAAGCTGCTCTGAGTCCCCTTTGAGGTGAAAAGGGCAGCATATAAATGTAGTAAATAAATAAATCGAGCTGTCAAGCCTCGCCTTCTCTGGCAAAACGTTTCCAACTGATATTGACATTTTTGTCCCTGAGTGGGATTCGAACTCGCAGCCTCCTGGTTCTGAGTGTGGTGTGTTCTCTCTGGGAGCCACTGACTGCCCTGTAACAATAGCAATTCGGAACTTATACTTATTCACTCTCTTGCAATCAGTTCATCTTTTCCCTCTATCGGGGCCATCCTGGCCCCGCGCCTTCCCAAACCTGTGGACATTCCTTCCTTCATCCCTCTCTTTAGAGTCCCCCAGGATTTATGTCCCAAGGAGTCTGGCTTGCTAGGGTACTTTGGGAAACTACATCTCTCATGTATATAAAATTGCCCTAAAAGCTCAGTGTTTCTGTCTATGTGTTCCTACTTGCCCATGTGTTATGTTGCCTCATCATGTTTCTGAGACCCCATCCCCTTCCCTTTGGCGGGAAATGGTGTTTCTGACCCCAAAGAAGTCCTGCATCCCACATAATCATATAGCCTGTGGGGATGAAATCAAGCTGGGAATTTCCTCATCATGTATAATTATGTGAGAGGCAGTCATAGGGAGGAGGGAGCAAGCTTGTTATCTTCTGCCTTGGAGACTAGAACATGGAAGAATGGCTTCAAACAAATAACCCACATTACCTGCTTTGAACTGGGATATATGGCAGTAAGGATTCAGACAATCCAGTTCAAAGCAGGTAATGTGGGTTATCCTGCCTTGATATCCTGGGTTATAGAGCTGTGTGGAAGGGCCCAAATTCTTTCTCCTTCTCTGCCAAATAATGCTGGAAAGTGTCCAGAGGAGGGCCACATCTATGGCAGGCAGCCTCAGAGGTTGTGAGGTCTGTTGGAAACTAAGCAAGTGGGGTTTGTATATCTTTGTTGAGAGGTGTTAGCTGGCCCTGATTGTTTCATGTTTGGAATTCCCCTGTTTTTGAGTGTTCTTTTTTACTGTCCTTTTTTACTGTCCTTTTTTACTATTTATTTATTTATTTATTTCCCATACTTCTGTCCCGCCCCTCTCACCCGAAGAGGACTCAGGGTGGCCTCACAACTGGCAACAATTCGATGGCCGACATACAAATTCCAATAATATAATGACAATTAAACTCAAACATTAAAACAAAAACTACTAAAAACAACAATTACAAACACATAAGTTCAAAATCATAGTCCAGAATCAGTCCAGTGGTCAATACTTAAAAAGTCCTCAATTATTGCACTGCTAGGAATAATGCTCAATAACCATAACCATGTGTAGCAAGGCTATTCTATGCTAATCAAGGTGATCAACTGCAGTTATTCACACTTGCCCTTCATATTATCCAACATTTTTGCTTATCCAATGCTCTGCTGGCCCGTTCATGTGGTTTGGTGTGTGTGTGTGTGGGGGGGGGGGGCACCAAAATTTCTATTCGCTTACACTTGAAAATTATCTTGGGCCGGCTCTGTTCAGGACGATCATGGTATCACTCAGAGTGAAATTTCAAGCATATTCAGCATTTCACAAGAACATGTGGGTCACATTATTGCTTTGCTTGGCTATCGGAAGATCTGTGCACAATGGATCCTGTGAGACGCTGGTTGCAGAAACAGAGTGTCGACTTCTTCCATGACAACTTCAAAAAACTTGTTCATCGTTGGGAGAAATGTGTCCAATTGTCTGGTGATGATGTGGAATAGTGGTAGTTAAAGGGCACATTCTAAGGATTATTTCTGCATTTGATTTATTAAAATAATCCCACCCAAACCCAAGTAACGAAGGTGGAGGCATTACTTTTCATTCAACCCTCATATTTCCCATTTATTTATTTTATCTTGTTTTATTGTGATGACCTGGGTTCAGCCCTATGTTAGCCGCCCCGAGTCCCTTCGGGGAGATGGAGGCGGAGTATAAAAATAAAGTTGTTATTATATATATATTATTATATATTCATAGAGTAGAAAACTGATAATAACAAATCAACTTATTGGAAATATGGTGTTGGGGGAGACTTTTATGGTTACCCTGCTACAAAGACAGATAAATGGGTGCTTTCAGTGAGTTTTTCATCCAAATAAAAGTGAGTCAATATTTTGTCCTTTCAATGAGACATGGATAAGAGGGTGGCCCTTCCTTGGCATAAAATCCAGCACAAAATCCCTACAATTCTTTGTTTAAAGACCTAACCAACTCCAGTTACTACAAGATACAAAACTTCATCCTGCCTCGTCCTTCTTTGTCCTCCAAACAGGTTCACCTGGGTTCGAAACAGATGCTGACATTATTACTTTCTGTCCCTGTTGACAGTTTGAATTTGTGATCAAGCCTTTTTGCCATCTTACAGGTTTGTATAAAAAGGGTACCAGGTGAGAAAGATTTATTCACCAGCCCATGGGGTTCACAGAGCAATCTGCGTCTTGAATCACAGTCTCATGTAGGGCTTTTATAACAGGATGGGGACAAGTCAGCCTCATTCCCAATTGGGTTGGAGAGCTCTTGGCCCATTTTTGTTGTTTATTCATTCAGTCGCTTCTGACTTTTTGTGACCTCATGGATTAACCCACGTCAGAGCTTCCTGTCGGCCGTGGCCACCTCCAGTTCCTTCAAGGTCAAGCCAGTCCCTTCAAGGATACTATTCATCCATCTTGTCCTTGGTTGGCCCCTCTTCCTTTTTCCTTCCATTTTCCGCAGCATCATGATCTTCTTCAAGCTTTCCTGCTTCTCATTATGTGACCAAAGTACTTCATCTTTGCCTCTAATATCCTTCTCTCCAGTGAGCAAGGATATTTCCTGGAGGATGGACTGGTTGGATCTTCTTGCAGTCCAAAGCACTTTCAGAATTTTCCTACATTTTGATTGACATTAAGTTCAGGACACATAATATTATATGGTAGGTGGGAGGTGGTCCCATTGCAACCATTGAAATGTCTCCCCAAAACCCACCATAGAAACCAGGCATCCCATGAAATGAAGGAGCTGAAAAATATTGCATTGAACAATTGAA
Source organism: Anolis carolinensis (assembly GCF_035594765.1). Classification (NCBI taxonomy): domain Eukaryota; kingdom Metazoa; phylum Chordata; class Lepidosauria; order Squamata; family Anolidae; genus Anolis; species Anolis carolinensis. The sequence goes on along the minus strand of NC_085845.1, from coordinate 200,434,370 downwards.
CAATTACATGGAATGGTAGAATCACAAAATTGGAATAGACCACAAGGGTGATCCAGTGCAACCTCATTTGTCCAGGAAGGAAGATACCATTAAAATAATCCCAACAGATGACCATTCACAATCAGATACTCTGATTAAAAATCTTCAGGGAAAGAGATTCCACTGGACGCCCAGGCAGAAGCATATACCACTGTTGAACAGCTCTTATCATCAGGAAGTTCTTCCCAATGTTTAGGTAGAATCTTTTCTCCTGCAATTTGAATCCATTGCTCCATTGTGTTCTAGTCCCCTGATCAGCAGAAAACAAGCCTCACACCCTACTCAATTGAACATCCTTCCAAATATTTAAGCATAGCTCTCCTGTTCCTTCTTCACCTTTTAGTCTCCACACTAATGTGATGTCCCAGAGACCCTCGGGCCATGACCCTGTATTCGTTGCGGACCAGAGCGACGAGGATATGGGGTTTATGCCGAATCAGCAAGATTCTGTTCCCTTCCAGATGCTCCCTGTTGACAGTTAGAGCCCAAAGCTCATTAAAAAAGGCCTTGAAACTGAGCCTGTTCCCAGCGGTTCCCCTCCCTTTGATAGGAGGCTGTTTTGGGAAACAAGTCGCTTGGAGAAGGCTAACTTACGGAGATGCGCGAGATTAGCAGCCAGAGAAACCTCTGACTAACCCATTTCCCTTGAGAGTTTCCAGGGAGGCTCGCATCTGGCGGAGATGTTGTCTCTAGCCAGTTTTTCCCTTGGAAAAAGTGTTGGACACCTGTTTTGAAGGGAGATTTGAAGTCCCTTAAAAGTTCTGCGCGCTGGCTAGCCAGCGCGGTGTCAACGTGTCAGTTTCTTGTGGCGCTCTACCCTCAAGTAGACCGGGCGTTGCGCCTCGCCTTCTAGACAAGTCTGGACCACGTTTGGATACACTATCTTCAGCCTTGCCTTGCCTTGTTTCCTTGCCTTGCCTTGAACTCCTTTGCCTTGGACTAGCTTCCTGGGATTCTTGCAAAAGACCTGGATTATTTCCCCACTCAAACTGCTTGGAAGTTTGAGTGTGTTTCGGTTAATTGGATTATCATATTTAAACTCTAATACTGGACATTGGACTTTATAATACTGGACTATATTTGACCTTTCCCAGAAGGTCTATTGTTGGACTATATATTCTGCTTATTTTTATTTTATTTCTTCAATTCTTTAATAAAGATATTAGATTGTTCATTGGCTTTGGTGTCTGGTTTCCAGTGCTCACGCAGCCTAGAGTATCACAACTAAACAGACCCAGCTCCTCATAGGGCTTGGTTTCCAAACTCACTACTTCGCGGTTCACTTTTTGCAGATTTTACAATAAACTCTAAAAGACTATTATAAGACATAAAAAATACAATTTATAGCCTAAGGAAGGGAGGAAGGTGAAGCCAAAGGGAGAGAAAAGAAGCCCAAGCTGCAACTGGAGGAGAAGGAAGCGATTTATCAACACATGATTGGTTGATAAAGACTTAAATTAGTGTATAACTACTACAATAATGTATAAATAAAATAAATATAGCATCCCTACTTTGCGGATTTCCACTTATTGCGGGTGGTCCTGGAACCTAACCCCTGCAATAAGTGAGGGAACACTGTAAAGGCCCGGGCTGTGGCGCAGGCTGGAGAGCAGCCAGTTGCAACCAGCTGCAATGAATCACTCTGACCAGGAGGTCATGAGTTCGAGGCCCGCTCGGAGCCTATGTTTGTCTTGTCTTTGTTTTATGTTAAAGGAATATAAATGCTGTAAATAATAAATAAATGTTTAAGGATGTTGACCAAAAGAATGGTGGGCAAAGAGAAAACCACTTTGAACATTTCAATCCCTTTTAAGAGAAAGTGTAAACTTTGTCTAATGTTATACTTAAATAGCTTCTTGAAATGAGATTTCCTGATCACTGCTAGTAATGTTCAAAACCAATATAGGTTCAACATTTTGGTCAGGTCCTTTTAATGTCAGGGATGAAGTCAAGAATGGGTTCAATGCATTCTTGGCATGAAAGCTAATGGCGAACTCTATTGAGGATGTGCAAAGCAGAAGCAGACGTGTAAAAATACTGAAAGGCAACCTACCCGGGGCCCAGGGAAGCCACGTGGCCCTCGTAGGCCCAGTTTGCCAAGACCGGTCTCCCCCTGAAAAATAGAAAGAAGCCATGAAATGCCCCAGTGAAGTCTCTGGATTATTCCTCCAAAAGTGTATCCATTCTGAGACTAGGCAATTGATCACAGAGTAACACTGGAGGATATAGAAATTCCCAAAGAGACCATATTAATCATTGGGTTGCTGTGAATTTTTTGAGCTGTAAGGTCATGTTTCAGCAGCATTCTTTCCTGATGTTTCACCTGCATCTGTGGCCGGTTCTGTTGTCAGCAAGGCAAGTGGAGTGTATATATATATATATATACCTGTGGAATAATGTCCAGGATGGGAGAAATACCGTATATACTCGAGTATAAGCCGACCCGAATATAAGCCGAGACACCTAATTTTACCACAAAAACTGGGAAAACTTATTGACTCAAGTATAAGATGAGGGTAGGAAATGCAGCAGCTACTGGTAAATTTCAAAAATAAAAATAGATATTAATAAAATTGCATTATTTGAGGCATCAGTAGGTTAAATGTTTTTGAATATTTATATAAAAACTAGCTGTGCCCGGCCACACGTTGCTGTGGCGAAGTCTGGTGGTATGGGAAATAAAGTATTGAGGAATTGGTGATAGTTAAGGTAAAAGGTAAAGGTTTTCCCCTGGCATTAAGTCCATTATAAATGGGTTATATAGCTGCGTGGAAGGGCCTTGAGTCTACACTGCCATATAATCCAGTCCACAGATTATCTAATCTGTGGAAGAGGCCTAAGTGAGGCCTAACTCGGCCTGTCCCCTGGGCTGAGTGGGTTGCTAGGAGACCAAGTGGGCAGAGATTAGTCCTCTAACTGGCAGCAATTGGATAAAAATAATTATTCCTTTCCCTCTAATTAGGACTTTACTTTACTTTTCTTTTTGTTGTATCAACCTAGAGGCGTGGATGATGGGTTGTGTTGTCAAATTTCGAGGTTGGGGGGGCCTGTAGTTTTGTTGTTTTTTTGGTCGCCGCAATGCCATCACTCATTTATATATATAGATGTAATTTAAGATAATAATAAGACTTTAATAAGACTGTCCAACTCTGAATACCTATATACTCAAGTATAAGCTGACCTGAATAGAAGCCGACCAGGACCCTCACTCGAGCATAAGCCAAGGGGAGCTTTTTCAGCCCTAAAAAAGGGCTGAAAAACTAGGCTTATACTCGAGTATATACAGTAACCCTCCAATGCTAATTCAAGCTTGCTAATTGCAACATCCACACTTGTTTTAAACAGACAAGGGATCTTTCTCCCATCCTGGACATTATTCCACAGGTATATACATTCCTCATTGCCAATAGAACCTCTGAAGATGCCATTAGCCACAGATGCAGGCAAAACGTTAGGAGAGAATGCTGCTGGATCATGGCCATACATCCCGAAAAACTCACAGCAACCCAGTGATTCCTGCCATGAAAGCCTTGAACAATACATATTAATCAAAACTATGCACAATGAAATCTGCAATGGTTGATTCCGCAAATGGTCTCACTGTCAAGAGGCTCCATCTAATGTTCAGCTGAACTCTATCCTCCTGGAACTTCAAAGCAATAGAATTGGTCCTACCCTTTGAGATAGTAGAAAGCAAACCCATATGTTGCTATTATGGCCGTTCTTGAGCTATTTAAAGAGGGCAATCAGTCAATCATGCCACCCTTCAGCCCTCTCTTCACCAGGTTGAACATGGCCAGCTTCTTCAACCTTTCCTCATCGGTTTCATTCTCCATACCTCTTCTCATCCCCATTGGCCTTCTCTGGATCTGCTCCAAGTTGCCAATATCCTTCTTAAAATGACTCATTAACTTCTCTGCTAAATGGTAAGATAACACTGAGACAATTCTGTAGGACTTCAGTAGTTGCAAATGAGACTTTATTACTCCAAGTCCAACAAAGCTGAGGGATTTGCTACCAATTGCTCCTTCATTGTCTCTTGGACTTCCTATTGCCTTGGCCAAAAGGGCCTTTAATTATTGGTTGCGTTGCTGTATTTTTCATATTTTTACAGTTCAACAGCACCTTCGATTGGCATTTGTGTTTCTCAGCAGTTCTATGATAAGGAATTTCACTTTGTCCCAATGGATTGGGCACCTTCCTTTTTGTGTGCCTTAAACTTCATTATTATTATTATTATTATTATTATTATTATTATTATTATTATTAATAATAATAATAATAATAATAATAATAATAATAATAATAATGTGATGAGCACACTGGGTGCCATGCCAAAAGATCTCAGCCTGCATTTGCAAACAATAGACATTGACAAAATTACGATCTGTCAACTGCAAAAGGCCACCCTACTGGGATCTGCTCGCATCATCCGAAAATACATCACACAGTCCTAAACGCTTGGGAAGTGTTCGACTTGTGATTTTGTGATATGAAATCCAGCATGTCTATCTTGTTTGCTGTGTCATACAATAATAATAATAATAATAATAATAATAATAATAATAATAATAATAATAATAATAAAGGCCACCCTACTCGGATCTGTGCGCATCATCCAAAAATATATCACACAGTCCTAGAAACTTGGGAAGTGTTTGACTTGTGATTTTCTGATACGAAATCCAGCATATCTATCTTGTTTGCTGTGTCATACAATAATAATAATAATAATAATAATAATAATAATAATAATAATAAAATAATAATAATAATAATAATAATAATAATAATAATAATAAAGGCCACCCTACTGGGATCTGCGCGCATCATCCAAAAATACATCACACAGTCCTAGAAACTTGGGAAGTGTTCGACTTGTGGTTTTGTGACACAAAATCCAGCATATCTATCTTTTTTGCTGTGTCATACAATGTCATTGTGCCAATAATAATAATAACAACAACAACAATGCTGCCCTATCTCCCTGAAGGGACTTCCAATATGTAAGGCAAACATTCAATTGTCAGAAAGAAAACCATACAGACAATTTACCAAAATAGACACATTCAACAATATAACATAACCTAATTAACTTTACAATCGAATTATCACCCTAAAATATCAAAAGAACTGTTAAAATGTACATCCAACCAACTTTACTGTGTTTACTCTCTGTGCTATGATGTGACTCACCTTGTTGCCCTTGGTCCCAGGAACACCTGGCATACCCTGAAGAGCAAAACAAAATGAGATACAATTCACAACACTGTTTAACACCAAGATGAAGACTCCCAATTACTTCTGATACAAAGGCCTAGACTCAGTTGCTAGTCCCAACCAGAACGGACTAGAATCAAATCTTATGCTGAATGGTGAACCAAGACTAACATAAATCCCATTGGGATTTATTAGCTGGTTCAGGCTATTGGGGTTGCTTTGTATCAAGGCAAACAAACTTCAGATACATTGGTTTAGTATAATTGGCAGCAGCTCTGCAGGGTCTGAGATCGAGATTGTCCCAAAGCCTGTGTGGAGATCCTAGGGATTGAATGTGGGACCTTCTACACGTGGGATGGGAATCATTCATCCACCATTGTTGGTATACAAGACCCACCAGCTCTTGTTATATAGCTTAACTTGTGGAATGCTGTAAGGTGAACCAAAGTGACAAATAATCGAAATTGCAAATGGCTGCTGTAAAGTGCTATGAATGTCTAAGGTTCTTTCAGGCAGGGGGAATCTTTTTATCCCACCGCTGCCACCACTTTGTGAAGAGCTAATAACGACTGCCACCAATTTGTGAAGATGCAACCACCAAAGACTCAGAGAGGAGATCTTTTACTTTTTTTTCTTTCTTCTTCTTATTCACTTTAGATGGTAACGTAACTTGGTTTATGATATATGCGACAGAGGCTTATATGTTGGAAGAACAATAACAAGTTTATTCAGGCACAGAGCTTAGTGGTTACAATGTTGTTCTCAGAGGTATTTTTATTAACAGTTACAATACTAGAATAAGATGAGTCAAACTCCCTAAAGTGTTACTTCTTTTACTTAAAGTAGTTAGAACTTTTTCTCTCTGTTACTTTTAAACTACAGTCACCCCTGTGATATATGATCACAGATTCTCTGTTCCTTACCAGGACACAGACTACATTAAATAAGTCACCAAACTTATTTTAATCTGACTCAAAATGAACAATTGAGTCCCCTTGATCCCCTCAACATAGGATCAATCTTCCCTGTTCCTCATCAGAGCACAGACTGACTCTCTTTTTTTAAACTTTGCACTTCTTCAACAAAACAGCAGTTGGCTCCGCCTACTTCTCCATGGCAACCAGCCTCTGAGTGCTGAGAGGCAATAACAGTAATACTTACCCTTTTAAAACACAAACACACAATTAAACATAACATCTGTAAACCAAAAATTCGTACTTCATTACATCTGCAAATGTGGTGGGCTGGGTGTAAACAGAAAGCAGGAGCTCTAGTACTGAGCAACCACCTCCTCAGCCCAGTCAATTCAGTTTATTGCCCTCCTTTTCCACTTAAAGATGGGATGTTTTCTATACCTTTTGCCCAGGTGGTCCAGGGGGACCTGGCAGTCCAGACGACCCACTCCGGCCTCTCTTACCATGTTCCCCCTAAGGAAGAAAAAACATTTTCAAAGACCAGGTAAAAAGGATAATCTTTGAGATGTATGTAGCAGATCTCAGTCCTCAGGCATGTATATACAGGGAGAGGTGTGCTTTCAAGTATCATGCTCCCAAGCTGTTTAGAGTTCTGAATGCCATCACCAGAACCTTGCATTCAGACTAGAAGAAAACTGGCAACTCCTTTGAGACCTGCATTATGTACAATAACTGTATCTTCTTAATCGTCTTCAAGGGCAGCCCCATGTAGAGTGCATTACAGTAGTCTAGTAAGGATGGGAAATGGCGAGTCTCTCCAAGAAATGCTATTTAGGGTGGTTTCCAGGCTGTATGGATGTGTTCTAGCAGCATTTTCTCCTGATGTTCCACCTGCATCTGTGGATGGCATCTTCAGAGAAGATGTCAACCACAGATGCAGGTGAAACATCAGGAGAAAGTGCCGCTAGAACATGGCCATACAGCATGGAATCCACACAACACCCCAGTGATTCCAGCTGTGAAAGCCTTCAACAATACAATGCTGTGTAGCTTATAGCATCTTGCACTATAACTGAAAGGAATGAGTTTTAATTGAAATCCAAACTGTATCATCCTGACACCGAACAAAAGAAAACAGCTCTTGGTGTACCAGGGAACAGCAATAACACAGGGAAGAGCAACCAAGCAATCGGAGAAGTTAAAACCTGAAAAATAGACGATTATCTTCCTATGTCATTCTGAAAGAACACAATTACATGGCCATTCATGAAATGGTTGTCCTTCACGAAAGCTTAAAACATTTAATCCAGGTCGCAGTGACACAAAGATTTATGAGGAACTTTATAGCAGTTTCAGTTTTAAGATGGGAATGAATTCTGTACTGGTTTGCAAGGGAATGACGGAGAGGATACCATTCTTTTGGGGGATCAATTCCAGTAGGAAAAGAATTGTGGAAGTCATGTTCAGAAGGAGTGAAGAGTTGTGTCTTCTGGGTTATTTAGGCATTTAGGAGAATAGGATTCAGCACTATAGACAGCTCCATTGAACTTTAAGGAAACTATCCCATTTGGAGAACAGGATCCATTATCTTGGATAGTCCAATTGAACTATGTTGTAACTGTCCTATCTGTAGAATAGGATTCAGCATTTTAGATAGTTCCATTGAACTTTGAGGGAATGATAATATCTGGAGCATAGGATTCAGAACCTTAGATAACTCCATCAAACTTTAAAGGAACAATCCTACCATGAGAATAGCATTCAGCACCTTGGACAGCTCCATCGAACTCTAAATGCATCACTTATCGGAATAAGATTCAGCACCTTGGACAGCTCCATGAAATTTTAAAGGAGCTGTCCTATCTGGAGAGTAGGATTTAGCACCTTGGATAGTTCCATTGAACTTCAAGGAAACTACCCATCTGGAGAATAGGATCCACCACCTTGGATAGCTGCACTGAATTTCAAGGAAACCATACTATCTAGATAATAGGACTCAATGACTTGCAATGGTGTATGGGAGTTACAGTCCAATGGCATCTGATCCATTACAAATGGGTCATTCCTGATGAACACAGTTTGGGAAGCTCCATCCACTATGGAAGCTTTCTCCAATCCGGTGAGCTCCATATGTGATGTACTACAATGCAGCTATCATGACAATGGATGATGGAAGCTATGGTCTAACATCTAGAAGGCACTAGCATAGAGAAAGCAGCCCCTAAGGCAATGAAGCTCATTTGAGGACTTAATTTTCAAGCAGGTTATTATGGGTTGGAAACTGTGATGCTTAAAGTTTAAATTATTTTTTTCTATGACATAGAACTTTAGAGTTCAGCATTTTCATTTTTTGTTTTCATCCAATGAAAAAATGAAAAAAAAAAGTTACGGACAATGCGGTTGCTGTTGCCCGCTTTTGGTCTAAAACTATTTAGGTGCTTGTGATTTCCTTTTTTCTTCTTCATCATTTTAAAATGTATTTTGTTATGCAATGCTTTTTGACACGAAATAAATAATTTTTTTGTTTTGAGGTTCAGACTAAAACCCAGAGTGGACACACTGTCCCCTTCACAGCAGACACCAAGTACTTGATATTTGCTTTTCATTCCATGAAATGACGTTCTTAGGAATCAAATTTTTCTGATGGATGGAAATTGCTCAAGACAAATAGCTTTGATTATAGACATAACGCTTATCATTCATTTCTGGAATGTATAGCCCTCTTTGAGAGTCCTTGCTGGAACTCTGAGGCACCTCCTGAAACAGCATTGAAAGAATGACATTATATGGAAAAAATCTTATAAGTAATAAGCAGCTTGTTCCCATCTTTTTCAGTTGAGCTAATGCCTTCCTCATTCCTTACAAAAATTATCTCATACCCTCCAATTGTGCCAAATTGCCATTTAATGCCCCAATTAAACCCTCTGTTGTCCTCCAGTTACAGTTTTTCTTTTAATAATGTTTGGTTTTAATTTCTTCCTCCCACCTTCCTCTTTTGTCTACCAAACTGAAATTTCTAAATGCATCAATTTGCAAAATTCCAAGAAGGAAAATTCCCAGTAGGCTCAAGGTGCATCTACATTGTAGAATGAATCCAGTTTGAAATCGCTTTAGCTGCTTTGACTCAATGCTGTAGATCTCTGGGAGTTTGATGAGGCACCAGCCCTTTTAGCAGAGAAGCCTAATGGCCTTGTGAAACTACAACTCCCAGTGGTGCCAAAATGCATTAATACTAGAGTGTAGATGAACTCTCAGGCAAAAGCAAACTGCTGCAGCTGCTCCTGGCTTGTCTGTTTTTTTTAACATTTGCCATTTCGACTACATGCTAGAATCATAGAACCATAGACACATTGAGTAGGAAGAGACCCCAAAGGCCATCCAGTCCAACCAACTGCCATGCAGGAAAAACACAATCAAAACACTCTTGACAGATGGTCATTTAACCTTTGCTTATAAACCTCTTGGACTCCAAGACAACTTATTCCACTGCGGAATGGCTCTTACCATCAGGAAGTTCTTCCAAATGTTTTTTCCTAGTTTTCATTCATGAAATGTTGGAAGTTTTAATGTGTTGTCGAAGGCTTTCATGGCCAGAATCACTGGGTTGCTGTGAGTTTTCCCCTGAGGATGCCTGGCATTGATGTGGATGAAACATCAGGAGAGAATGCTTCTGGAATATGGCCAGACAGCCCAGAAAACTCATAGCAACCCAGTTGGAGGTTTTGATCATTCAAACCAGTGTTTTTCACACTGTGCTTCTCCAGATGTCTTGGACTTCAGCTCCCAGAAATCCCAGCCAATTTACCAGCTGTTAGGGGCCGGGCTGTGGCGCAGCTGGCTAGTAACCAGCTGCTATAAATCACTACTGATCGAGAGGTCATGAGTTCGAAGCCCGGGTCGGGTTAAGCCTCCGACCATAAAAAAAAAAATAGCCCCGGCTTGCTGTTGACCTAGCAGCCCCGAAAGACAGTTGCATCTGTCAAGTAGAGAAAATTTAGGGACACTTTATGTGGGAGGCTAATTTAACTAATCTACAACACCATAAAACTGCTCACGAGGAAAAGAAGAGGAAGAACAGCCACCAATGGACAGTGAAGCAACAGCTCCCCTTGTGGCCAGAATCGTGAAGCCGGAAAGATGTTAAAAAATGCCTCTGTGTCTGTCTAAAACTGAATGTTGTTTGTCTGTTGGCATTGAATGTTTGCCATATATGTGTTCACTGTAATCCGCCCTGAGTCCCCTTCGGGGTGAGAAGGGCGGAATATAAATACTGTAAATAATAAATAAATAAATAAATTGTGGGAGCTGAAGTCCAAAACATCTGGAGGAGCACAGTGTGAGAATCACTGATTCGAAAACAATAGCTCTGGTTACAATATCCTTATAAGGCTTAGATGAATGCAAGGTGCCATTAAATCGTTGCCTCAAAGTCATCACCTACCTTTTCTCCTGGAGTCCCAGGCAATCCAGGTGGGCCTCTCTCCCCTTGAGATCCTGGGATCCCCGGATTGCCACGGATCCCCTGGATTCCTTGTGCTCCTGGAGCTCCCGGTGCCCCCGGTTCACCCTGGCAACAGAAACAACAAACAAACAAACAAACAATTTTATGAGCTTTAAGGATAGTGGATATTGTCAGAGTAATTTAAGCAGCGCAGCAGCAGTTGGATGGAGTCAGTGGAACACAGAACAAAGAGACATCAGAGACGATGGTAAAACTATATACAAGTTTTACTGTAAGCAGTAATAATCAAGACAAACAAGCTTGCAGACAATGGACACAGGACTTGACTCTCAGCAGACAGCACTCGACTCAACTCAGAACAGATCAGAACGGATGCAATCAGCAATGCACATACACTTGTGTCTGGACACTCCCTGGTTCCAGCCACATATCAAGGACATCACAGCTTCTTGGTAATTAACTCTTTCCAGACTATGTTACACTTTGGATGATGCAATCAGTATGCAATACAGGCAAGACACAAATTTCATTTAAACACTACCAATACACAAATCCCACATTAACAGATATTCTGTGACAGACATCAGAAGATCTGCAAGACCAAGTATGAGCCTCGAGAGGAAAGCCAAAGATCCACCCAGAGGAAAAGTGTTCTTGCCATACATCAACTACTGAAACTGATGAAGAAACACAACCTACAAACAATCTACAGATCCACCAACAATTCAACAAATGCTATGGTTGGCAAAGGATAAGATGGATTATTTAACCACTGCACGGGTCTGCCGTATATCATGCAGCTGTGGACAAGTCTACATAGGGACCATCAAACACAGTATTGCCCAGACACAAATCGAATAACATGAAAGGCACTGCAGACTAATTCAACCAGAGAAGTCAGACATAGCAGAGCACTTGATGAACCAACCTGGACACAACATATTATTTGAGAAGACAGAAATGCTGGACCACTCTCACAACCACCGTGTCAGACGACACAGAGAAGTCACTGAAATCCACAAGCATGTGGACAATTTCAACAGAAAGGAGGAAACCATGAAGATGAACAAAATCTGGCTACCAGTATTAAAAATCATTAGAATCAAGACAGTAAATAAAGAGCAACACTCAAAAACAGAAGAATTCCAGACAACAAACAACCAAGTGCCAGTCCCAAACAGAGGATGCCTCCAGGCAACGACAGCCAACAAATACCCTCACTGATTGACTTTGTAACTGCAACTTGCTAATTGGAAAAAATCACATTTTATTCCACAGACTAGGTTTCTTTCTCCCACCCTGGACATTTCACAGATAATATATACACTCCACTTGCCTCATTTCCAACAGACCTCTGGACAAACCTCTGAGGATGCTTGCCACAGATGCAGGCAAAACGTAAGTAGCAAATGCTACGGGAATATGGCCATACAGCTGGCAAAACTCACAACAGCCCACAAACAATTTTATTGTTACCCGCCTCTACTCATGGTTCAAGGGGTAGTAGAAGATAGTAAAGACACACAGAAAAAACACAATACCATTAAATACATATATAGTAGAGTCTCACTTATCCAAGCTTCGCTTATCCAAGCTTCTGGATTATCCAAGCCATTTTTGTAGTCAATGTTTTCAATATATTGTGATATTTTTGTGCTAAATTCGTAAATACAGCAATTACAACATAACATTACTGCGTATTGAACTACTTTTTCTGTCAAATTTGTTGTATAACATGATGTTTTGGTGCTTAATTTGTAGCTTGGATAAGTGAGACTCTACTGTACTGTAATGCATAGAACAAAGATTAAAACACCAATATTAATTTAAAAAGTTAATATTCATAGTTTAAAATTCACTAGGTAGGCCTGCTGGGAGAGATAGGTCTTTAATTGTATCTCAAATCTTAAAGAAGAACCCAAAAGTGTGCCAATGGCTCATCAAACTATATCTCCTAGGCGAATTATTGGTTACTGAGGCACCTGAGAAGGCTAAAGATCTGTTTAAACCAGAATTCCCATAGCATTGGGCTATATTGGTTGAAATGGTACTAAACTGTATTAATTCTACAGTGAAGACATACCCATAGATACTCACTTTTTGCCCAGGAGATCCAGCTTGGCCCATAGGGCCTCGGAAACCAATCCCAGGCTCTCCCTTTAAAAGTAGATAAAAAGAAAACGTAAGTGGGTCCTTAGAATCATAGAACCACAGAGCTGGAAGGGACCTCCAAAGGCCATCTAGTCCAACCCCTTTCTGCCATCAAAGCCCTCCTGACAGATGAGCATTCCGTTTTTCTTTATAAACTTCCAGAAATGGAGACTTCACCAGACACCGTATTCTACTGCCAAACACTTGTAATAAGAGAGAAAACTTCATTGCAAAATAAATTTGCAAAATTGGCTGACTCCTAATCTTTCATGTCCCCAACCTTAGACCTCCTGTCAATGTTTTGACTGATTTTTTTAAATAAATGCTCTCCTACCACTTTGCAAATATCTGCCTTACCTGTTGCTCTACCTAAAATTTTTACAATTACTGCAGAATATTGTTTCTGAATGGAACCCAGAACAAACCAGTCTTTGGAGAAAGAAACAGCAAATAAACCCTCATATCTTCGAAGCTCTTTGCAATTCATGAAGGGCAGCTTTGCAAAGCAGAAAGGCCAAACCTGTATAAATTCGCTCCCGCTCATTTCTTTTTTTTCAGTATCTTTCCAAGCCAGCAACAAGTTTAAGGGATGCGAGGAGAAAGCAACATTTATAGGGATTCAAATATTTACTTCATTATCGCATCCAAAAATGTTGAATTTCAAATACTTTTTGTCCTGTCTAGAAAACTGATGGTTTCTCACATATTTATTTATTTACTTATTTATTTGCAGTATTTATATTCCACCCTTACTTCTCACCTCGAAGGGGACTCAGGGCAGATCACACAATGTACATATACATGGCAAACATTCAGTGCCATTAGACATACAACATAGAGACACATAGAGACACAAACACAGAAGCAATTTAACATTTTCCAGCTTCTGGTTTCATGAGGGTATGCTCAATTCTGGCCACAGGGGGAGCTGCTGCTTCATCATCCACTGTGACACCGAGTCCTTGATGGATTACTTCCTCATTCTTTTCCTCATGCTGCTGGACGATTTTTATGGTGTTGTAGATTAGTTAAATTAGCCTCCCCGCATAAGCAGTACCTAATTTTCCTACTTGATAGATGCAACTATCTTTCGGATTGCTTAGGTTAACAACGAGCTGGGCTATTTTAATGGCCGGGTGCTCAATCCAACCCAGGCTGGCTTCAAACTCATGACCTCTCAGTCAGTAGTGATTTATTGCAGCTGGCTACTAACCAGCTGTGCCACAGCCCATTGAGACTTCTTTGGTAGAAAAAAAATTACATTTTGTGCAAAATATATAGGTTTTATTTTCTACTATTCTAAAGTCTTGGAACAACTGCTTGAGGCAAAAGTCTCCCCTAATTTGGCTTCTTCTAAGCCCTCGGTGGTGCAGTGGGTTAAACCACTGAAATGCTGAACTTGCTGAGCAAAAGGTCAGCAGTTCAAATCCAGGGAGCGGAGTGAGCCCCCGCTGTTAGCCCCAGCTTCTGTCAACCTAGCAGTTCGAAAACATGCAAAAATGTGAGTAGATCAATAGGTACTGCACTGGCAGGAAGGTAATGGCACTCCAGGCCATCATGCTGACCACATGACCTTGGAGGTGTCTATGGACAACGCCGGCTCTTTGATTTGGAAATGGAGATGAGCAGCAACCCCCAGAGTCGGGCATGACTAGACTTAATGTCAGGGGAAAACCTTTACCTACCTAAGCAGTCAATGGGCATTTTTGGTTTGATTTATTTAACATAACTTTGCAAATAGTGAAATGGTATTTTTTTTCCAACTTTGGTTCAAACCAAAGCCATTACTGTACCTTTTGACCAACATCTCCTTCCTCTCCTTTGGTGCCCTGAAAGGAAATTACCAAAACAAAACATAAGGTTCTTGAATCATAGAATCGTATTGCTGGAAGAGACCCGCAGGGCCATCTAGTCCAACCCCATTTGGCCATGCACAGCAGTACAATCTAAGCCTTCCTGAAGGGTGCCCATCCAGTCTCTAAATCACTCCAAAGAAAGAGACTCCACCATTTTTGAACAGCTCTTATTGTTAGGAAGTTCTTATTAAAATCTAGACTAAGGTCCCATCTACACTGCCAGAAAATCCAGTTTCTGAATCCAGATTGTCTGCTTTAAACTGTAGATTCAACCTAAGTTAGAGTTTTCATGATTCCACAGATCTGAAATAAAAGAACTTGCTTCATAGGAAACGAAGAATTCTGAGAAGTGACATACCAAAATCAGAAAAGGGAACCAAAAGGGATGAGAAACCAACAACCCAAGTGTCCTGGTTGATCACAGTTTTGGGTTATGCTCAAACATATCTACGAGGGTTGAATGAAAAGTAATGCCTCCACCTTCGTAAGTCCTCAACAGATGGTAGTCCTGGTCTGCGGCAGGTCCTGGCTTATTCAGTAGACTCTGCTCTACGGTTCCCTTTGGCGGGAAGCCTTGGCATTGAATGGTTGTGTTGTTAAAGTGCAAAGTATGGAACCCTGCGCAGATGGTCGATCCAGGCGACTTAAGCAACGTGCAGTCACTGAATTCTTGACAGCAGAAGGTGCCACCCCAAAGGAGATTAATCAGAGAACGCAAGCTGTTTATGGTGATTGTGTTGATGTGAGTCCTGTGCATCTTTGGGTGATTAAGTTTAAAGATGTTGAGGTGGGAATATCTGACTTGTGTGACAAACAAAGAGTTGGATGTCCTGTGACAGCAACCGCTGAGTTTAACAAGCAAAAGGTTGACTGATTGATTCAGGACGATCGTCGTATCACTCAGAGAGAAATTTCAAGCATAATCGGCATTTCACAAGAACGTGTGGGTCACATTATTGCTTTGCTTGGCTATCGGAAGATCTGTGCACGATGGGTCCTGTGAGACGCTGGTTGTGGAAACAGAGTGTTGACTTCTTCCGTGACGGCTTCAGAAAACTTGTTCATCGTTGGCAGAAATGTATCCAATTGCCTGGTGATGATGTGGAAAAGTGAATGATGGTACTTAAAGAGCACATTCTAAGGATTATTTCTGCATTTGATTTATTAAAATATTCCCATCCAAACCCAAGTAACGAAGGTGGAGGCATTACTTTTCATTCAACCCTCGTATAATTTTCTTTGGGATGCTCAATATCTGGGGGCAAGAAATCCTGTTCCATCTGTGGGCAATAAAGAAATCTCCAAATCCAACTCATTATGCAGTTATGATATTATAAAGTGGGCTTTATTCCAGTATCAAAGGAAGGTTTGCCTCTTTGTCTCCACTGGAAAATACAAGATCTGTCTGGCAGGCTTAGCATAGGCAACCAAATGGCCAACATAGAAGGAGAACGTTGGGTCTGATAGTCCTTCTAAACATCTTATGATGAAAAACAGTTGCCCTTACTAGCATTTCTGAAGTCAAACAGATAATGTTACATTCAATGGTGTTAATTTAGTTTTAGATTTCAGTCATTATATCCCCGGTGGCGCAATGTGCTGGGCGAACTGCTGACCGACAGGTCGGCGGTTTGAATTCAGGGAGAGCAGGTGAGCTCCCTCTGTCAGCTCCAGCTCCCCATGCGGGGAAATGAGAGAAGCCTCCCACAGGACGGTAAAACATCCAGGCATCCCCAGGGCAACGTCCTTGCAGATGGTCAATTCTCTCACACCTGAAGCAACTTGCAGTTTCTCAAGTCACTCCTAACACGAAAATTTTTTATATCCATTGCTGTTGTGACTTGTACATGAAATTTGGAATATTGTTAAAACCATATAACCATTTCTTTGGTGCTCACCTTCTCGCCAGAGTTTCCTGGCTCTCCAGGTTCTCCCTGGAAGAAGAAAGGAAGGAAAGAAGGAAGGAAGTTAGGAAGGAAGGAAGGAAGGAAGGAAGGAAGGAAGGAAGGAAGGAAGGAAGGAAGATGGTCTTCAGACTATGCATACTGTATGCTTTCCATCAATCTTTGCAGAAATGTGTCAGTAACATTTGCATCATATGTCTTTAAGGTGGGAGGTGGGAAGTATGCTTTGGGTTTTTAATTTTATTAATATTATTTTTAGAGAGCAGAACATTTATTTTTAGTTTTAACAGGTGTGTAAGTGTAAGGTACCTTTTCTCCTTTCTGGCCTGGGCTTCCCAGAGAACCTTTTTCTCCCTGCAAAGGCAAATATCCAGTCTTAAGAGACCACGGCTCTTTCCATTGACTAGAATCCCACATTGGTTAGAAACACTAACTTTTCTCTGGACATGGGAATGCTGAATTGGAGACTGACATTGGCCCAGCATCCTTTAGCACTGGCACACTTGTACTTTAAAGCAATAGCTCAATAAAAAAGATATATTTGGTTGCCAGCAAAAACAAAGCAGATAGGAACCAAACCATAACACCATAATACCAAAAGTCTTTCTCAATGCATACTATGGATGCATCTACACTGTAGAATGAATGCAGTTCGACACCACTTGAACTCTCATGGCTCAATGTTATGGACTCCTGGGAGTTGTAGTTTTACCAGGTCTTTAGTGCAGGTACTTTAGCAAACTACAACTCCCACGATTCCATAGCATTGAGACACTGCAGCAAAAGCAGTACCAAACTGCATTCATTCTGTGGTGCAGATGCATCTTGTGTGTCCTCACTATAGACTCTACTTTACCCATCAGCCCAAAAGTATCAGCTGCTGTTCAATGACATGCTTTTACAATTACAGGAAATAAATACTGGCCTTTTGATCTCGATTGGCTCCAAAATCTCCATCCACTGTGTCCGATTCTTGCTTCTAAGGAGAAAAAAACATCACTCTCCTTAATGTATCTTTTTAAAATCCTGCCTTTTATGTTCCAGCTTTAACAATACATTTTTTCCAGCTGCGCAACTAGGAAGATTTTAAAATCCCAGCAATGAAGAAATTGTTGTTATCAATGCCTGAATTATTGCATTATCTCCCAAACATCTGGGCCCTCCGAGGTTCCAATATAAAGGACTTGGAACTACAGTAGAGTCTCACTTATCCAACGTTCTGGATTATCCAACGCATTTTTGTAGTCAATGTTTTCAATACATCGTGATATTTTGGTGCTAAATTTGTAAATACAGCAATTACTACATAGCATTACTGTGTATTGAACTACTTTTTCTGTCAAATTTGTTGCATAACATGATGTTTTGGTGCTTAATTTGTAAAATCATAACGTAATTTGATGTTTAATAGGCTTTTCCTTAATCCCTCCTTATTATCCAACATATTCACTTATCCAACAATCTGCTGGCCCGTTTATGTTGGATAAGTGAGATTCTACTGTATAATGATTTCAAAGCCAAGGTTTACCTTAATTCTCCTTGTTCTTTGCGCCCCAGGATAAGCCTTGAAAATCAAACAGAAACAGGGGCAGAAATGATTAAAATAAATTATACAAATAGCATAAACATTCAGCTAAAGATCAACGTTTTTGGACCGAGATGCAGATACAGGGTTGAGTATCTTGGAAAGATTATTTAAAGCCTAGAGTTTGCATCTGCACTGCAGAATTATAGCAGTTTGATGCCACTTTAACTGCCATGATGCAATGCTATCAAATTTTGGGAATTGTAGTTTTGTGAGACATTTAACTTTCTCAATCAGTTAGTTCTGGTGCCACAGCAAACTACAAATCCCAGGATTCCACAGGATGGAGCCATGACAGTTAAAGTGGTTTCAATCTGCTGTAATTCGGCAGTGTGGATGGGAAGATTTTTTCCCCCTCTAGCTCAACTGGGAGATTCCTGGTAATTGTAGGACTTGATCCCATCCAGTGATCAAATAAACTGTTTAAAGTGACTGTTTATTCCTTATGTTCTCTGTGTGGATTCAGAAAGACTGTTATATATATTGTCGCCTTGTTTGAACTTTTGAACTGAAGTAAAGATACTGTTACTTGTTACACAAGCCTGAATGACATTTTATTATACTGCAGGGTTTATCTTGATTCAGAAACTGTGGTAAAGCTGCTATTTATTTATTTCTACAACCCTCAACAATTTACACTGTAGAATGCATGCCGTTTGAACTTCCATGGTTCATTGTTATGTGTAATGAAGTATGAATTTCGGTTTACAGATGTTATGTTTAATTGTGTGTATACGTTTTAAAAGGGTAAGTATTAGAGTTACCAGTGTGTGGGGGATGGTAGCCAGCTCAGCATTCTGAGGCAGGTTGCCATAGAAAAGTAGCTGCTTCTGTAGAAATGTAACTATTTCGAAGCTAGCAAGAAAGGGGCGGAGCTAGCTGGATGAAAAAGGAGGGAATGTTTTAAAAAGAGTTCAGTCTGTAATCGGAGGAATCACAGGGAAAGACTGGTTCTGAGGTGGTTAGAACCAGAGAAATTCAAATGTCAGTCTGTGCTCTGATGAGGCACAGGGAAGATTGATTCTAGGTTGATGAGATCAAGGAGACTCAATTGTTCATTTTGAGTCGGTTTTAAATAAGTTTGGTGACTTATTTAATGTAGTCTCTGTCCTGGAAAGGCACAGAGAATCTGTGATAGTATATCACAGGGGTGACTGTGGTTTGAAATCACTGGATAGTCCAAGTTTCAGACTTTGGGAACCAATCCCAGCTGGACTCACAGAGATCCATTGAAGACAGTTAGAAAGGAGCAGAGGAATAGGTTTTAACTACTTTAAGTAAAAGAAGTGATACTTTAGAGAGTTTGATTCATCTCATTCTAGTATTTTAACTGTTAATAAGAATACCTCTAAGTGAGAAACAACATTGTAACCACTGAGCTTGTGCCTGAATAAACTTGTTATTGTTCTTCCAACATCTAAGCCTCTGTCGCATATATTCTAAACCAAGTTACGCTACCCTTTAAAGTAAAAGTAAACATCTCCCTGTATCTTTGGTGGTTGCATCTTTACAAATTGGTGGCAGTCGATATTAGTTCTTTACAAATTTGGGGCAGCGGGTGGGATAAAAAGATTCTCCCTGCCTGAAAGAGCCTTAGACGTTCATAGTCCCTTGCACTATGGAACTCTGGGAGTTGTCGTTTGGTCAGGCACCAGCACTTTAAAGACCTTGTAAAACTACAACTCCCATGATCACATGCATACCATTGAATCAGGGCAGTTCAAGTGATGTTAAAGTGCATTAATTCTACAATGTATATGCACCAAAGGTCCACTGTGTTGAGGACATTACAGTGACTCTGTTATTCCTTTTCTGATATCCACTTGTCTATCTTTTCTATTTCGTCTTCCTCCTCCTTTCGCAGTTGGCAATTAGGATAAATTGTGTTTTTCCCTCATATATCTGAACCGATTGCTTGAGGAGAGCCTTTGAAATCAGGACATGCCGCTTTAGGGCTGGAGGTTGCCCACAAATAAACAAAGGAAAGGAGGCTGAGCAAGGAGGTCGCACCCACACACCCAAAGGTTTGTTGTGTGTTTCAGATTTAAAAGAGCATAAACAACTAAATTCGATCTTCACCTTCTGGTTACTGAACCAGCCATACTGGCCCAGGTTCGTCCAAGAGCCGGACATCAGTCTTTGTCTTTTTCATCCTTTCTTGTGACACTACTGTGGCATCTTACCATTAATCACTGTTTCAGTTAACTGACTTGGAAGGCATAGTCAAGCATGGTTTTATTATGGAAAGGACATTAACGTCTGCAAGAGTATTCATGGGAAAAAGAAGGTTTTTAATAAAGATATTCTCCAAATATTTCCCCATGAAACATTTCCCCAGGGCCAGGCTGTGCCGCAGCTGGTTAGTAGCCAACTGCAGCAAATCACTACTGGCCGAGAGGCCATGAGATCGAAGCCTGGGTTGGATTAAGCTCCCGACCATTAATAGCCTAGCTTGCTGTTGACCTAAGCATCTCGAAAGACAGTTGCATCTGTCGAGTAGAAAATATAGGTACCGCTTTATGCAAGGAGGCTAATTTAACTAATTTGCGACACCATTAAACTTCGAGCAGTGTGTGGAAAAGAATAAGGAAGTACTTCATCTAGGACTCAGTGTCACAAATGGACGATGAAACGGCAGCTCCCCCTGTGGCCGGAATTGAGCATATGCTCATGAAGCCGGAAGCTGGAAAATGTTAAATTGCCTCTGTGTCTGTCTATATGTCATATGTCCAATGGCACTGAATATTTGCCATGTATATGTGCATTGTAATCTGCCCTGAGTCTCTTTTGGGGTGAGAAGGGCAGAAAATAAATAAATAAGAAGTTGATCATATAGTTGCACTGGAGGACCTAGAGATTCCCAGAGAAGTGATATCTCAATTTTCTAGCATTTTTCTATTAATAGTTTTCCCAATTTCACCAGGGCCCTGTTTCCCCAACCTAGTAGTGTCTGGTGGCTTCTGTGTTAGTAAGGTTTGAGTTCTCTCCAATTTTCAGCCTGATCATTCAAGGTACTGAATCTTGTTCCCAAGATAACCATAGCATTTAAATGACTACTAAAGTTCAGACTAAAGTCAGGAACAGATTAATTGCCCTGCTGGCACAGAAGACACTAGCTGGTACTGTTACTGGATTCAAGTGGAATTTCCCATTCAATCTTACCTAGAAAGGACTCGGATGCAATGTGGAATCTTCAGCCCCATTTACATTGCCAAATAATCCAGTTTCTGACTCCAGATTGTCTGCTTTGAACTGGATTATATGATAGCGTAGATCCAGCCTTCTATTTTCAAAGTTCTACAACTGAGCCAAAGTCTCCTCTCAATTTATCTACAACTCAATTGGCTACTCACTCCATTCCCAGCATGAAATCCCACCAGGGTTTCTTTAATTCCAAGAGCACCAGGAGAGCGGACCTGAGAAACCACAGCAAGACATGAAGTCATTTGCAATCTCAACAAGGTTTTCGTGGGTGAGAAGTTGGGAGAAGGACTTTACCGTGAGGTTTTGGTTGTCCGCCGTTCTTCGAACTCTGGGGTTCCTTGTTTCCGCAGCATTAGCAGAAGCATCGGTGCTTTCCTGGTTGAAGGAAGATGCCAAGAGTTAAGAGAGATCTGCATTCTTTTCCTACAACCCTGCTCTTGGTTATAAGCCCAGCACTTGAGATTTATGTTTCATGAATATATACATAAAGGGCTTGGAAGCAGTATGTGTCAACAGCATCTAGCAGTCTTAATAAACCAGAAAATCGAATACGAATCAACCATGTAATGTTGCAGCTCAAAAAGCCAATGTGGTTCTAGGATGTATTAACAGGAATATAGTGTCTAGATGGAGGGAAGTCATAGTTGTTGGAGGTTGTAGATATAAATAAATAGAAGCTTTACCACAGTATCTGAACCAAGATTTACCCTGCAGTATAATAAAGTGTCACTCAGGCTTGTGTAACAACTAACAGTATCTTTACTTCAGTTCAAAAGATCAAACAGGGCAACAATATATACAGCAGTCTCTCTGAATTCACACAGATAACAGATTGAATAAACAGTCCTTTTATACAGTCTTTAAATGTGCCTCATTTGCCTTATGTGTCGCACCTCAGAGTAGTTCACCTTGCTATAGATATCCAGTCAGACACAGAAGGAAGTCTTTTATAGTTTTATTAAGCAAAGCAATTATATAAATCAAAGCAGGCAGTTGAAAAAGGTTTTCAAAGTTGCACGGAAAGAGTCAATAAGAGTCCAAATACATCATAAGTCATGAAAGGTCTATAAGTCCATAAAACACAGCAAAACTAATAATCTATGAGGCAAGGCTATAGTCAGTGGTAATAATCCATGAAGCAAGGCAGTAGATCCCAAGACCCAAAGGCCCAAAGTACAAAGATCCAGAAACACTCTTCTTAGGCATGAAACGAGAACATCCACACAGATGAAGCGAGGATTTGCTTTGACAAAGAGCTATCTGCAAAACACACATTTAAAAGCAACCCAGAAAGGTATTTCTTTTCCCAGAACTGGCCTCTTTCTTTCCCGCCAGTCTCTCACTGCTTTGGACCTGAGAACCCCTCCAAGATAGACGGTCCTCCCTAGATAAATCAATGCTTATACTATCGTTATCTTGCACCTGAGACGGAGCTGAGCTCTCTCACTCATTAACCAGGACTTGAGAATTCTCTCGCTCATTATTTCCCATGGGAATGTCAGCCTGTCTGTTATCTATAGTTTCGGGGGTCAACAGTTTATTCTGCTCAAACTGCAATTCTCCAGCCTCTGAGTCAGCCTGCATTTCCAAGCCATCAACTTCTGACACTCTTGAATCTGAAATCCAAAATCCCCTTCCTCATCTTGACTCTGGCTGGCCTGTGGCTGGGTCACAACACTATGAATGATCAGGCTTCGAAGAGTTGGCAGCCATTTCCTTCCTATTTCCAGTCAGCACTCTCTTCACTCTCCGAGGTGAATGTGGCAGTTAAAACCATTTGTCTCAGCAGCAAGCTAGAGACAGTAGCCAATCAGAATTCTGGTTCCTGGCTGGCTCAGCCAATCAGCTGTCGACACATGCCTTTCCAGTCAACACATTATATCATGGTGTCTTTTTACAAATCCTCACATAGTCCCACTCTCTTCTGCTCTGGTCAGATTTCACCTTGAATAACCCTATGTCCAGTTCTGATATTCTCTGTTTAGAAATATATTGATGAGCTGGAATGATAAGAAGGGACATTGTAGCCATGTTTAGATATTTGAAAGGAGGGGTTGCTGTGAGTTTTCCGGGCTGTATGCCCATGTTCGAGAAGCATTCTCTCCTGACATTTCACCCACATCTATGGCAGGTATCCTCAGTGATTGTGAGGTCACAACTTCTGAGGATATCTGTCATAGATGTGGGCAAAACATCAGAAGAGAATGCTTCTGGAACACAGCCATACAGCCTGAAAAACTCACAGCAACCCAGTGATTCCAGCCATGAAAGCCTTCGACAACACATTTGAAAGGATGTCACATTGAAGATGGAGTAGGCTTGTGTTCTCCTGCTTTAAGAGAAAAGGGCACCATACAATGGATATTCCACCTGAATATTGGAAAGAACTTCCTGAAGATAAGAGCTATTTGATGGTAGAATAGGTTGCCTCAATCTGGTTGAGTTTCCTTCTCTGGAGGTATTTACACATAGGATGGGTGGCCATCTGTTAGGAGTGCTTAGATTGTGTCTTCCTGCATGGTAAGAGGTTGGGCTGGATGGCCACTTGGGTCTCTTCTAAGTGTCGTGTTCCATGATTCTATTTGAAAGACTGCATTTAAGGTTCTCTTCGGTAGATTGCATCTCTCTCTATGCAACTCAGACCATCTGGTATTCCTTGACTGATTCCTTTCAGGTTCCCGTGTCAAAGCATTAACCAGAACTGACCTTCTTGGCTTTTGAAATTACGAGGGTTGAATGAAAAGTAATGCCTCCACCTTCGTTACTTGGGTTTGGAAGGGAATATGTTAATAAATCAAACGCAGAAATAATCCTTAGAATGTGCTCTTCAACTACTATGATTCACTTTTCCACATAATCACCAGACAATCAGATACATTTCTGCCAACGATGAACAAGTTTTCTGAAACCATCACAGAAGAAGTCGATACTCTGCTTCTGCAACCGGCGTCTCGCAGTTCTCTCAACATCTTCATCAGAAGCATAATGATGTCCCTACAGATTTTCTTTCATTATCGGGAACAGATGGATTCTCTGATGAATCTCCTTTGGGGTGACACCTTCTGCTGTCAAGAATTGAATGACTGCACATTGATTAAGTTGCATTGACTGACTGCACAGGGTTCCATACTTCGCACTTTAACAACACAACCGTTCAATGCTAAGGCTTCCCCGTCTGCCCAGGGTTCCATACTTTGCACTTTAACAACACAACCGTTCAATGCTAAGGCTTCCCCGTCTGCCCAGGGTTCCATACTTTGCACTTTAACAACACAACCGTTCAATGCTAAGGCTTCCCCGTCTGCCCAGGGTTCCATACTTTGCACTTTAACAACACAACCGTTCAATGCTAAGGCTTCCCCGTCTGCCCAGGGTTCCATACTTTGCACTTTAACAACACAACCGTTCAATGCTAAGGCTTCCCCGTCTGCCCAGGGTTCCATACTTTGCACTTTAACAACACAACCGTTCAATGCTAAGGCTTCCCCGTCTGCCCAGGGTTCCATACTTTGCACTTTAACAACACAACCGTTCAATGCTAAGGCTTCCCCGTCTGCCCAGGGTTCCATACTTTGCACTTTAACAACACAACCGTTCAATGCTAAGGCTTCCCCGTCTGCGCAGGGTTCCATACTTTGCACTTTAACAACACAACCGTTCAATGCTAAGGCTTCCCCGTCTGCCCAGGGTTCCATACTTTGCACTTTAACAACACAACTGTTCAATGCTAAG
The DNA here is from genome assembly GCF_035594765.1 of Anolis carolinensis. Taxonomy (NCBI): domain Eukaryota; kingdom Metazoa; phylum Chordata; class Lepidosauria; order Squamata; family Anolidae; genus Anolis; species Anolis carolinensis. Next base: position 200,409,303 of record NC_085845.1, on the reverse strand, counting down.
GCTTCCCCATCTGCGCAGGGTTCCGTACTTCACACTTCAACGACACAACCATTCAATGCTAAGGCTTCCTGCCAAATGGAACTAACCGTAGAGGAGAGTCTACTGAACAAGTCAGTAACTGCCGCAGACTAGGACTACCATCTGTTGAGGAGTTACGAAGGTGGAGGCATTACTTTTCATTCAACCCTTGTAGAAGAGACCTGTTGCTTTTAGTATCTTTGACTTATGGGTTTGCTGTAAGTCAAAGCAGATTCAAAGACTCTTCATACCAGCAGCAACAGGATGTTAAAACTCACACTCTTAGGTTTGTGATGGAGAGTCATCCCATCACTGTGAGGTGATCCTCAGCTCAGAATTGAAGAACAACAAATACTTAATAGGTTCTCAAACTCTGAAAATGGGTTTCGCTTTGCTTGCTTGCCTGCATATGTTGAGCAGCAATGCAAGGGGACAAAGCATCCGGGGGAAGGAGTCTATGTGCCTTGCAAAACCCTTGGTTGTATCATCATCCTCGGTCCCCTGCATGGCAAGCAATTCTGGCAAGCAGCATGCCAAGGCAGCCACAGGGCATTCGTTGCGTTCTGATTGAGGATTTGTGCCCAGAAAGGGGACACAATCTAGACAAACATTAGAAGTGTTGCGCCAATAAGAAAAGGAGAAAATGAGGGAGGAAAGATATCCGAGTGAGCTGCAGAACGGGAACAGTGTCCTGTTCATTCATCAGTCAGGGAGAAAAACTCCAAAAACAGGACACAGCTTGAGAAGGTGACCCTTTTAGACTACAGTCTAAAAAACAGTTTGGAAGAAGGCAATTTACAGGTAAAAACCAGAAAAAGGGTTAATATCATTCAAGATGTGCAGTTGTTTCTCATTAGCTAGTTAGTAGCCAGCTTCAATAAATCACTATTGACCAAGAGGTCATGAGTTTGAAGCCAGCCCGGGTCAGATTGAGCTCCTGACCATTAATAGCCTAGCTTGTTGTTGACCTAAGCAACTCGAAAGACAGTTGCATCTGTTGAGTAGAAAAATTTAGTTATGTCTTTATGCGGGGGAGGCTAATTTAACTAATTTATGACACCATAAAAATGTCCATCAGCATGTGTAAGAATGAGGAAGTACTCCCTCAAGGACTTGGTGTCACAAATGGATGATGAAGTGGCAGCTCCCTCTGTGGCCAGAATCGAGCATACCCTCATGAAGCCGGAAGCTGGAAAATGTTAAATAGCCTCTGTGTCCGTGTCTGTATGTCGTATGTCTAATGGCATTGAATGTTTACCATGTATATTGTGATCCTCCCTGAGTCTCTTTGGGGTGAGAAGGGCAGAATATAAATACTGTAAATACATAAATGAAAATTAGAACTCGCAACTCAAGACCTTGGTCAGACCACACCTAGAGAACTCTGTCCAATTCTGCAATTTAATGGTGACAAGCTGGAATGTGTCCAGAGGAAGGCAACGAAAATGATCAAGGGTCTGGGGAACAACCCCTATGAGGAGCGGCTGAAAGAGCTGGGCATGTTTAGCCTGCAGAAGAGAAGGCTGAGAGAAGACATGATAGCCATGTACAAATATGTGAGGGGAAGTCATAGGGAGGAGGGAACAAGCCTGTTTAGTGCTGCCCTAGAGATTAGGACATGAAACAATTGCTTCAAACTACAGGAAAGGAGATTCCACTTGAACATGAGGAAGAGCTTCCTCACTGTGAGAACCGTTCAGCAGTGGAACTCTCTGCCCCAGAGAGTGGTGGAGGCTCCTTCTTTGGAGGCTTTTAAGCAGAGGCTGGATGGCCATTTGTCAGGGGTGCTTTGAATGCGATTCCATAGCATTGGGACATGGAAGTTAAAGTGGAGTCGAACTGTATTAATTCTACAGTGTGGATGCACCATAAGCAGTGAGTCCGTCTTCTTTTCAAATGCTTGCCGTGACTTTGCACAAGCGTCAGTTTTGCTCAGGCAGTGGAATGCGAGCCCACTGCTCCGTTTTAATATCAGTTCATCTCTGATATTATTCTCTTCTCCAACCATCAACTTTTAAAAACTCCCATTGGTTGCATCATTTCAAATTGATTGTAAAGCACCCGAATCCCTTTCCTCCTGTCAACTTCGTCTCTGTTTCTAAATCTGGAGCAGTTTTCAATAAACTGCAGAGTCCCCAGTGGGTGATCGTATATAGGGAAATTAGAGCCGATAGCATTATTTAATTAAGAGCCGTTTTAAATGAAACCATGGGGCTAGAAAAACCACTTTGATTAAACTCCCAGAAAACCAGTTCATAAACAAGAGCAAAAATAGCCTAGGCGATGCCTTGCAATGGGCTAGTTTTTGTTGAATGAGTTTGTGAGTTGAATGTGTCCATCATTTGTGCCCAAGAGCTGATTGAAAGGGAAGGAGCCATGGGTTGGTGAGAGAGTGCTCCGTGCAGTCATGCCAGCCACATGGCCTTGGAGGTGTCTACGGACAACGCCGGCTCTTTGGTTTAGAAATAGAGATGAGTGTTGCACCTCAGGTTAACTTCATCTTGCTAAAGACACCAGTTTGCACACAGAATGTAGTCCTTTGTAGTTTTATTAGGAAATAGAGAAAAGGCGGTTCATAAAAGGCAAAAGTTTAGTTCCAAAAGATAGTTGCAAAACAAGGCTGTAAGAAACAAATCCACAGAGCCAATAGACATAAAGCAAAGTCCTTTCAATAGACACCAAAGTCCAAGAAACGAGGATACATCCAAGCCATGTACAAATACGTGAAGGGAAGTCATAGGGAGGAGGGAGCAAGCTTGTTTTCTGCTGCCCTGCAGACTAGGAAAGGAGATTCCACCTGAACATCAGGAAGAACTTCCTCACTGTGAGGGCTGTTCAGCAGTGGAACTCTCTGCCCCGGGCTGTGGTGGAGGCTCCTTCTTTGGAGGCTTTTAAACAGAGGCTGGATGGCCATCTGTCAGGGGTGGTTTGAATGCAATTTCCTGCTTCTTGGCAGGGGGTTGGACTGAATGGCCCATGAGGTCTCTTCCAACTCTACTATTCTATGATTCTATGATTCTAAGCCATAAGATAATGTGGGAAAGCAGTCTTGGTTCTTGATTCGAGCAAGAAATTGCTTTGACAAAGATTTCCCTCTCAGCCGACTGCTTTAATAGCATAACATGAAGGCATTTCTTTGCCCTTGGACCTCCCTCTTATTTGCTATTCTGAGACTTCTGCGCAACCCCCAAAATTCCAAACGACTAGCTGGATCTAGAGATGCGGCCCCATCGTCAAGGCCACAGGCCTCGTTAGTGTTATCAGGCCGAGGCTGGGAGCTGCTCTCCCTTCCTGCTTCTTGCACCTGAGAACCATCCTCATTAACAACATCATTTCTCCCTGCTCCTCATTTTCCACAGCAGGAACATCCTGCACCTGAAACCCATAATTCCCATCAGAGTCATCTTGAAACTCATCCTGAACCTGAATCCCATCATCTTGAAACTGCATCCCAGAATCTTCATCAGAATCACACAGAGGCTGAGTCACAACAACGAGCACCAACTCCCAGAGTCAGACACAACTAGACTTAAAGTCAGGAGGAAACTTTTACTTTTTTATCCTGTGCTAGTGGCATCATTAGAGCAGGTTGGCATTGACTAGAGCAGGCATGGGCAAAATTCGGCCCTCCAGGTGTTTTGGACTCCAACTCCCACAATTCCTAACGGCCTACCGGCCGTTAGGAATTGTGGGAGTTGGAGTCCAAAACACCTGGAGGGCCGAAGTTTGCCCATGCCTGCTCTAGAGAGATACAAATATAACTTTTATTCCCCTATTTGACAATGACATGCCTCATACCTAATTCTGAATTGTGTGTGTCGGCTACCCTCTAGTGGATGCTATATTAATAGGCATGATTGTATATATTCCAGTAAAATGGGGAGAAATTGGGTGGTCCTCGAGTTCCTCTGACTGTAAGCTCCTGCAATGCTAGCCAAAGAATGCTGGGGTCTGTAGTCCACCAACATCCAGTAAACCTTGCTATTTCCAGTTTGACAATAAAGTCTTCTGGTTGTCATTGTTGTGTGCCTTCAAGCCATTTCTGACTTATGGCAGCCTACAATATACAGTAGAGTCTCACTTATCCAACATAAACGGGCTGACAGAACGTTGGAGAAGTAAAAATGTTGGATAATAAGGAGGGATTAAGGAAAAGCCTATTAAACATCAAATTACATTATAATTTTACAAATTAAGCACCAAAACATAATGTTTTACAACAAATCAACAGAAAAAGCAGTTCAATACACGGTAACATAATGTAGTAATTACTGTATTTATGAATTTAATATCTCAATGTATTGAAAACATTGACTACAAAAACATTGACTCTAAAAACGCCAACTGCGTTGGATAATACAGAATGTTGGATAAGTGGAAGTTGGATAAGTGAGACTCTACTGTAGATTTAATGAGCTAAATAAAGAAACAGAGATCGATAATGGGCACCATATGCTTTGCTTGCTTTATTCAGAAGTCAATGTCTGTGAATGCCAACTCAAAGGGCAAAGGGATATAAAGAGGAAGTAACCAGGAGTTTCTTCTCTGAGATTTATAAAAAGAGGCTGGATGATCATCTGTTGGGAGGGCTTGAATGGTGTCTTCCTACATTGCAGGAATGGAGTTGGACTGGATGGCCTTTGGGATCTCTTCCAAATATATTATGCTGTCTTATGTATTTCTGCAGAGGTAGAACAGAGGGCCTAAAGTTCAACGTGCAAGAACTTGAAATTATGGAGTTGGAAGAGAATATAATTATTTATGTATTTATTTATTATAATATTTAAATCCGGCCCTTCTCACCTAATAGGGGACTCAGGGCAGCTTACAATAAAACACATATATAAAATTGTACAATACATTGTGAATCAATTAAAAAGTTATTAAATTACATCAGACATTCATAAAAACACTTATAAAATACAGATGGGCATAATTACTGTATATACTTGAGTATAAGCCTAGTTTTTCAGCCCTTTTTTAGGACTGAAAAAAAAAACCTCCTCAGCTTATACTCGGGTGAGGGTCCTGGTGAGCTTATATTCAGGTCGCCTTATACACAAGTATATATGGTATATTTATTACTGTATTTTTCTCTATTATTATTGGTATTATTATATTTATTATTTTACTCTATTAATTATTATTATTAAATTTATTATTTTACTCTATTATTGTTGTTACAGTAGAGTCTCAGGTGATATAATCGTTTTAAGAGCATATTCTGTGTCCCACTTACATGGGAATCACCAACCTCCACAGAAGCAGAAAGTGGTGTCTTAACTCTGACGATTTTTAATCCAGATCTTAATCAAGTATATAACGACAAACGATGCTATTGCCTAAAATGATGGAAAGTGGAGCCCGGGGAGCCCGCCCATTGCTGCCATTGAGACGGATCTGGCCATATTTTCCGGCTGCAGTACAAATATAGCTATCCGGCTAGCCTCGATTTTCGGGACGTGTGTGAAAACAAATACAGAAGTCTACTGGTATCCGGCCAGCAGAAACAAATCGAGGTTCAGCCGAAATGCACAAGCCTAGTGTCCAGCTTTCTTGCTTCTCTCAGCACCTTCTTCCAAAATGGCTGGCATCAGGGAAGCTACTGGATCTGCCTATGGTTCTCTCACATAAACTAACAATAAAGAACTGAACCCCTTCTAACTAAGGGAGGCCGAATTAGATGAAATAGTAAAGTCTCTGTGAGAGCATGGCATCCTCTATTTTGTCATCTAAGTCATCGATAAATACTGTCCGTAGACACTAGCATAAAGCAGTTCTTCCACAGGGTTTCCTGAAACCCACCAACCTCTTGCATGACTTGACTGTCTTCTTTCTCCTTCTTCTTCTCCCTTCGTCTTTTCTTCCTTGGCTCCTGCTCCTCTCTGGATGCCTGCTCTGAAGAACTACCTTCCACCTCCAGCTCAGGAAAAGGGGACACCTTTAGAGATAGAAGACAAGAAATAGTGATGGAAGAGCACAGCAAAGGAATTGTTTGGGGCTGAAAGTGTATTGGCTCAGTTCCAGTGTCTCAGAGAATGCCTGGGACGATGAACTCTTAACCTTAACTTTGTATCTCTGTCTAAGGAAGACTCCTCTGACTAGCTGCCAGAGCCACCTGGGATTTGTTGATCATAGAATCATAGGATCATAGAATAGTAGAGTTGGAAGAGACCACATGGGCCATCGAGTCCAACCCCCTGCTAAGAAGCAGGAAATCGCATTCAAAGCACCCCCGACAGATGGCCATCCAGCCTCTGCTTAAAAGCCTCCAAAGAAGGAGCCTCCACCACAGCCCGGGGGAGAGAGTTCCACTGTCGAACAGCCCTTCTCACAGTGAGGAAGTTCTTCCTGATGTTCAGGTGGAATCTCCTTCCCTGTAGTTTGAAGACATTGTTCTGTGTCCTAGTCTGCAGGGCAGCAGAAAACAAGCTTGCTCCCTCCTCCCTTTGACTTCCCTTCACGTATTTGTACATGGCTATCATGTCTCCTCTCAGCCTTCTCTTCTGCAGGCTAAACATGCCCAGCTCTTTAAGCCGCTCCTCATAGGGCTTGTTCTCCAGACCCTTGATAATTTTAGTTGCCCTCCTCTGGACGCTTTCCAGCTTGTCAACATCTCCCTTCAACTGTGGTGCCCAAAATTGGACACAGTATTCCAGGTGTGGTCTGACCAAGGCAGAATAGAGGGGAGCAGGACTTCCCTGGATCTAGACGCTATTCCCCTATTGATGCAGGCCAGAATCCCATTGGCTTTTTTAGCAGCCGCATCACATTGTTGGCTCATGTTTAACTTGTTGTCCACGAGGACTCCAAGGTCTTTTTCGCACACACTGCTGTCAAGCCAGGCGTCCCCCATTCTGTATCTTGATTTCCATTTTTTCTGCCAAAGTGAAGTCTCTTGCATTTGTCCCTGTTGAACTTCATTTTGTTAGTTTCGGCCTATCTCTCTAGTCTGTCAAGATCGTTTTGAATTCTGCTCCTGTCTTCTGGAGTGTTAGCTATCCCTCCCAGTTTTGTGTCGTCTGCAAACTTGATGATCGTGCCTTCTAACCCTTCGTCTAAGTCGTTAATAAAGATCCTGAACAGAACCGGGCCCAGGACGGAGCCCTGCGGCACTCCACTTGTCACTTCTTTCCATGATGAAGACGACGCATTGGTGAGCACCCTTTGGGTTCGTTCGCTTAGCCAATTACAGATCCACCTAACCGTAGTTTTGTCTAGCCCACATTTTACTAGTTTGTTTGCCAGAAGGTCGTGGGGGACTTTCTGTTCTAAAACCTGTGAAAGGTCACCCTTATCACTGACTTCTGCTTCCCTGTTAGCCTGCGGCCTTTCTGACAATTCAGAGCCTTCAACATTTCCTTGGTCAACCTGCATAAACACAAACCCCCTTCATCATCAGACTAAACCACAACACATAGCATTATCTACTTGACATTACATACCTTGAATGGGTCTTCACCAGTTTTCCTTATCTTTGGATTCTCTGTCACCTGAAGCGATGCATTCTCCAGAGAGTGGAATTGGGTCTCCAAATTGATGTGAATGGGTCCAAGTTCCAACTGAAGAAACAGAAGTGTCTTTTTTGGGTTGTCAAAGTATACATTCAACTAAACACAAGCCAGGTACGTGATGCTTCGGCACATTGTTTCAGCATATATTAATGAAAAATATCATTTTAAAGAAACAACAATTGCACTTGCAAGATCACATGAAGAATCCTATGTTAAATTTTGAGGTGCAGCAGTCAAATAGGCTGTTAACAACAGGTTTATTGAATAAATGTTTCAGGGAAGACAAACAGAGATGTAGGTCTCAAAACAAAAGCATTGCCTTCTATCAAGATTTTGCCAGGCAATGAAAATTTTCCTGACATTTCTAGCATTGCAGAGAGTGAAACATTAAAAACTGTCCACATTGAGGACTATTCTCTTTGCGGTGTTTACCTTCCCTTAGTACAGAACATTTAAACTTTCCTGGAGACACTTGATCCTTGCACAAGAAATGTACATAGAAAAGTTAGTAGGGGAAAGTGCTGAATTGAATTTATTCTCAGTGGGTTTCTGTGAGTTTTCCAGGCTGTATGGCCATGTTCCAGTAGCATTCTCTCCTGGAGTTTCACCCACACCTATAGCAGGCATTCTGGGGAAAACCTTTGACAACACAATTTATTCTCAAATTCCAAACTTTTGGCAAGGATATGGACAAAAAGGTGTATCCACATTGCAGAATTAATGCATTTTGACACTACTTTAACTACCATGTAATGGAATCCTGGGAGTTGTAGTATGGTAAGGCACCAGTACCTTTTGTCAGAGAAAGCTAAAGAACTTGTAAAACTACAACTGCTATGGTTACAGAGCATTGGACTGTGGCACTTAAAGTGGTGTCAAACTGGCACTTAAAGTGGTGTCAAACTGCGCCGGGCTGTGGCGCAGGCTGGTGAGCAGCCTGCTGCAATAAATCACTCTGACCATGAAGTCATGAGTTCGAGGCCAGCCCGTGGTGTGGTGAGCACCCGTCAATTAAAAAAAAATAGCCCCTGCTCGTTGCTGACCTAGCAACCCGAAAGATAGTTGCATCTATCAAGTGGGAAATAAGGTACCACTTATAAAAGTGGGGAGGCAAGTTTAACTAATTTACGACGTTGGAATGAGGAAGTGCGGTCAGAGTGGATGATGAAGCAGCTGCTCCCCCCTGTGGCCAGAATTGAACATCCCCTCAGGAGAAGGTTAAATTGCCTCTGTGTCTGTCTCTGTCTCGGTTCTATGTGTATTTGGGCATTGAACGTTTTCCCTATATGGGGTGAGAAAGGCGGAATATAAATACTGTAAAAAAATTAATTCTACAGTGTAGATGCATCTCCTTAACTACTTTAGAACTATAACGTTGGTATTTTACCTCTCCTTCCATCACTTTTCTTATTGACAATTCTTCCAGGGAGAAATTGTCTTCTTGAGACTCCAAAGTGGCATTTTCAGCAATTCCTCCCGGCTGTAGAAAGTCATAATTTCCAGCTGTTTCCCCTCCTTCTGGATTTTCTGTTGTTTTCATAGTTTCCATCTGGCGCAGCTGTAGGCTGCTGGCTGTTATTTCAGAAGTCCCTGAATTGCTATTAATAGGAGTTGTAAACTTCTCTTCTGCAACAGTCTAATGAAATAAGAAAACAATGTTCACGAGTCATGAGGGAAAACAAGAGCTGAATATAAAATTTCCTGCTGACTTGGCATTGTGCCTGGGAAGCAGCACTAATGGAACTGAAAGGTAAATAATAATAATTTCTCTATGCTGAATATTTTTTTAAATGATGGGTTTTGAAATTGCATTTAAAATAGTTTTCACTGGTTGCCATTACTGGATTGAAAACGGCTGGTGTCTACGGGTTCATCTGTACTGTAGGTTTAATGCAGTTTTGCACCACTTTAGCTGTCAAGGCTCACTGCTATGAAATCCTGGGAGTTGTGCTATATTGCCTTTCGATGCAAGAGTTGCGTAACTTAATTAACATATAACTCTGGGCTTATAGGTCTATGTTGTGCAATCTTGATGTAGGCTCCCTTTGAATCTATGATTTTTTTCCATGCTTGGATTTTAATATTATGAATAGCCATCCACTTCCATGAAAGTTAGAGATGCGGGACTCCTATGAAAGTGGGGGAAAACAGGAATAAAAATGCTAATTTTCTTTTACCTGAGAAAACACCTCCCTAGGAATTGCTCAATCATCCAGCATGACTGTATGGTCAACTTTTGCCAGAATTTGACCACAGAATTGTACTGAAGGATTTACAAATGTTTGGGCAAAGTTCCCTTTAGGAATCTCTTTAGGAAAGAAGGGAAGGGAAAGGAGGAAAGGATGGGAAAGGAGATGCAAGAGTGAGAGGTCAAATCTCTCAGGCTCTCTTTAATCTAACTACGGTAGTTATGGGTAAATGATTAGAGTGTCTATATTTATTTATTTACATTATTTATATTCTACCCTTCTCACCTCAAAGGGGACTCAGGGCAGATTACAATGCACATATATACATAGTAATTAGACATACGACATATAGACACACACAGAGGCAATTTAACATTTTCCAGCTCTGGCTTCATGAGGGTATGCTCGATTCAGGCCACAGGGGGAGCTGCTGCTTCACCGTCCACTTATAACATCGAGTCCTTGATGGTATTACTTCCTCATTCCTTTCCACATGCAATTTTATGGCATTGTAATTTAGTTAAATTAGCCTCCCACATAAAGCGTACCTAAATTTCCTACTTGACAGATGCAACTATCTTTTTGGCTCCTTAGGTAAACAGTGAGCTGGAGCTATAAATGGTCTGGGGGGGGGAAGGGGGTTTTTACCCGACTCGGGCTTTGATCTCATGACCTCTCAGACAGTAGTAATTTATTGGAGCTGGCTACTAACCAGCTGCACCACAGCCCGGCTCTGTGTATATGTGTATATAGACCCAAACACCACACAGTTCAACAATAAGCAATAATTTTATTAATAAAAGACTATATTATAGAGAAGGCAGTTTCAAAAATGAATAGACAATAATGCAAAAGTCATTCCAAAATCAGCAGACTAAGCAACCATTAAGGTACAGTAAAAGAACAGTCTGGAAAAGCATTTTCAAACTTATAACCACAAGTTTGATATTCTTCAGTGTAACCAATAACAGTGACCAACTCTGAATATGAATCCGAAATCCCAAGAGGTAAAAACAAGAAATTGTAATCCAGGGATTTCAACACTTATACCAAAACTATATCCAAAGGCTTGAAATTTTGTGCATAACTATAATCCAAAAGCTTGAAAACTTGAACCAAGAATTGTAATTTAATCAAGAGGCATTGATCTTAAACAGGAAAGCAAGATACAGAACCAAAGACAAGAACTCCTAACTCAAAGCTCCAAAGACAGGCAACCTGGCCCATGAAAATCCGTTGATCTCACGATGAACATTATCTCAAATTGCTTAAGAATTCTAATTCTTATGTATGACACCACTCTTTCTCACACTTGGGTTCCCTTTGCTTATACTTCAGCCTCTAGGAACAACAAATTTGTCTTTGCTTCACACTACCTCTTCTGAACTTTAGTGTTATAAGTAACACTCCTGATTCCTCCACATTCATTTCAGAGTCCCTGGCAGATTCTCATGAGAACCACTTTCAGTTTCCCTAACAATAGATCTAATTGAAATATTCCCATCATCAAGAGGAACACTATCATTTTCCCCCACAGAAGTAACAGGCTCAGAAATAAAAACTCCAGACTGGGAATGATTCAGCAAAACTTCTGAAAAGAGTTCTGCTCATTGGATAATTAACTGGTTGTGGAAAAGAGGATTTTTAAAAATGGGATATGGTATATTTTTATCTTTATTGTGTTGTTTACAAAATTATTTTGTACCTTTGAAACCAACTGTTTTATTTCAGAGTTTTGCCATCAAGTTTTTAGCTTCGTCTTGCTTTAATGTGGTGCAAGACACCTTGAGCCCCATGTTGAGAGAAACATAGATTGTAAAACTAATTAACTTGTTTTGGCAAAAGCTGAAATGTTTCACAAAACAAAATTGTCCCCACCCATCCTGTTTCAATTAAATTCAAGGATCTACCACTTTATTTCCTTACCTCAGTAATAGTGGTGGGTGGTAAAGTTAAAGAAGGCAAGAACGTTTCTTGGGTGGCATAGTCTCCATTTATGCTCAGATCTTCTCTGGGAATTTCTACGGTGGTAGCTAAAGTCTCACTGGGAACATCAGGCTTCGCTGGAGCCTGCAAAGTATAGCAAAATAGTAGACCAAAGATTACTAGGTCTTCTAGTGAATCTTGGGGAAAAGATGGGATATGAATCAATGAATTTGTTGTATTGTCCAAGGCTTCCATGGCTGGAATCACTGGGTTGTTGGGAACACAGAAATGTTGGACCACTCTGACAACCATCATGTCAGACTACACAGAGAAGCCCTTGAAATCCGCAAGAAGCATGTGGACAGGGCTGTTGTATGTTTTCCGGGCTGCATGGCCATGTTCCAGAAGTATTCTCTTCTGACATTTTGCCCACATCTATGACAGGCATGCTCAGAGGTTGTGAGGTATGTGCGAGGCCGAAACGTCAGGAGATAATACTTCTGGAACATGGCTATACAGCCCAGAAAACATACAACAGCCCTGTGATCCCGGTCATGAAAACCTTTGACAACAGCATGTGGACAATTTCAACAGAAAGAAGGAAACATTGAAAATGAACAAACTTGGTTACCAGTATTAAAAAAAACATCAGAATCAAGACAGTAAATAAATTACACCACTCAGAAACAGAGGAACACCTGACAGAAAACAATCAAATTAACACCTCCCAAGCAGAGGGTGCCTCCAGGCAACAGAGGCCAGGCTCCCTCTGTCAATGTAAGATTTGTGTAAGGTGAATGTTTAAATGTAATTTGTACTGTGCCTGGGAATGCAAAGTGATTGCATCATCTGAAGTGTATGGACGTTGAAAGAGTTAATCAGTAATGAACTGTGATGACCCTGTGAGTGTCTGGAAGGAGTGAGTTCCTTCCTCTTGCATCAGCCACCACCCACCAGCCACCAGTTATCAGTCATCAGTCATCAGTCACTCACAACAACCCAATTGATTTATTGCTTGATTGATCCCTAGAGGTGCATCTAAACTGTAGAAATAATGATGTTTGGCATCAATTGAACTGCCATGGCTCAAGGTTATGGAATCCTGAGATTTATAGTTTGGTGAGGCATCAGGACTCTTTGGCTGAGAAGGATAAGGACCTTGTAAAACTTTAACTACCAGGATTCCATAACCTTGAGCCCTTGCAGGTAAAATGATGTCAAACGACATCTTTGAAATGTTGGAGGGCATGCTTTCAAGAAATCTAAGGCTTTGGTTTTCCTCCTTAACAGCTTTCTATAAAACATACTTCCCTTTACAAACTCCTAGGATCGTTAAGTCCAACCCCATTCTGCTTTCCAGGAAAATCCAAGCCAAGCCCTCCTGGCAGATGGCCAAATAGCCTCTGCTTAAAAACCTCCAACACATCCAGAGACAGCAGATACTACTCTTCTTATTATCAGGAACTTCTTCCTAATGTTTAGACTGATTATTTTTTCTTGGAGATTGAATCCATGGCACCATGTGTCCTAGTCTCTAGAGCAGCAGAAAACAAGCTCACTCCTTCCGCAATGTGACATCCTTTCAAATACTGAAACATGGCTCTCATGTCCTTTCAACCTTTTTTTCTCCAGGATAAACATACCCAGCTCCCTATTCTGCTCCTCATTGACCTCAGCTTCCAAACCTTTTGTTAGCGAGTATAGTGGAATCCAGCAGTGTCCAGTTAACACCATGTGCAAAAGACTCACACCAGGCAGAGGAATTGAAAGAACAAAAGAAACTTTACTTGTTGAGTTGAAGTATAAATAAACAGTTCAGCAATCGTACAATGTCCTTGTAGTTGCATAAGATCAATAACTAATCAATCAGCATTCAATATATCCAGCATAGCATATTTAAACTGCTACTTGACCATAGCTAGAGAGTCTGTCTTTTCTGTGCTCTCCCTGCAAGCCCAGATTCCCAACTGACAAACCCAGCCATCTGCCAGCAAACCGATACATTGTTTGAGGCATGGCTTGCCTCTGCAAAAAGATCTCAGCTCCCTTTTTGCAGAGCTCTTTCTTTGCAAGAATCTTTCAAGGGATTTCTTTTACACACACACATATACACATTAGCATTTTGGCGCAATACCTTTGACCATTTTGATGGCCCTTTTCTGGACATCAATATCTTTCTTGAATCGTGGTGCCCAGAACTGGACACTGGCACTCACCACATGGTCCATGCCTTGTTTGGGTCCCTGTTTCTTCCTGGCTGCCTTTCCTCTCCCTTTTTTGGAAGTAGCTATATGTTGGGTCACCATTTCAAACCCTTCCTGCAGGAGAAGGTCTGTCAGTTCCTTCAAAACAGCCAGCTGTAGGTTAATAAAAACAAAGAGAAGAGAAGCAAGATAGGCAATCCTTGGAAGAAAGAGACTTAAAGCAGTAGTAGAGATGAGATGGGCAACATGTAGCATCTGGACTTATTTCTGCTCCCTGAATCTCCCCACCATTCACCCAAAATCTGTTGAATCTTCCTTCACAAAAAAGTTTCAATGCTAGAATAAGTTTAGTCTAACAGTTAAAGCATTCATATTGTAGTTATAGGTAGAATGGGGACATACCTTGATACCATAAGCTTCAAAAAGGCCTTCCAGATCCTGTATTTGAAAGAAATCACAACACTAATAAGCAGCTTTGTTAATTTATTATTTATTCATTTACAGCATTTATATTCCGCCCTTCTCACCCTGAAGCGGACTCAGGGTGGATCACAGAACATATGCATGGCAAACATTCAATGCCGTTAGACATACAGGACAGACAACAGAGGTATGTAGCATTTTTCCAACTTTCGGCATCCTGGAGGTTGTGCTCGGTTCTGGCCACAGGGGGTGCTGTCGCTCTATGAAGATGAGCCCTTGATCACAGACTTTTCCTCCTATTCTTTGATCATCAGCATTTTCTGGTATTTCCTTTTATAGTGCCATAAAATACCTCACCACTTAAGCGATGCCTAATTTCTCTACTCACCGCTCACAGCTGTTTTTGAACTGCTTAGGTTGACAGTGAGCTGGGCTGAAGGTCGGGTGCTCACCCCGACTTGGCTCAAACTGCCAATCTTTCAGTTGATAAAGATCTATTGCTGCTGGTGAATAGCCAGGTATGTTAAAGCCCAGCCCTTGATTTTGATCCATACTGTTGATGTCACATGCCTTCAGGTTGTTTCTGATTTATGACAACCCTACAGTGATCCTATCACAACATTTTCTCAAGAAGGTTTGTTCAGAGGGCACTTGCCTTTGCTTTGCTCTGAAGCTGAAAAGGTATCACATATGCAATGAATCTGATCTGGGGATTTAGTCAATCAGTTACAGGAATTCTCCAATATACTAATTCATTGTTGTTGCTACTATTGAATGCCTTCAAGTAATTTCCCTAAAATTTCCCTAAGTGAGGTCCTGTCCAGCTTATACTGTATTCAGGTCGGTTTATACTCAAGTACAGGGTGTTTGAAAAAGAACTCCCTAGTTTTAAGTACTTTATATTTAAAACTAGGGAGTTCTTTTTCAAACATCCTGTATATAGTTAATCAGAGTTGGGCAGTCTTACCTTATTAAAGTCTTATTATTATCATATATATATATATATATATATATATATATATATACACATATATACACAGTAGAGTCTCACTTATCCAACATAAACGGCCGGCAGAACCTTGGATAAGCGAATATCTTGGATAATAAGGAGGGATTAAAGAAAAGCCTATTCAACATCACATTAGGTTATGATTTTACAAATTAAGCACCAAAACATCATGTTATACAACAAATTTGACAGAAAAAGTAGTTCAATATACAGTAATGCTATGTAGTAATTACTGTATTTACGAATTTAGCACCAAAATATCACGATATATTGAAAACATTGACTACAAAAATGCGTTGGATAATCCAGAATGTTGGATAAGCGAGTGTTGGATAAGTGAGAATCTACTGTACATTTATTATTTCACTCTGACCTTATTATTATTACATTTATAATTATACTAAATTTATTATTACATGTATTATTTTCCTGTATTTATTATTATTATTACATGCATTATTTTACTCTATTATTATTAAAAGGATACATAAGCACATTTGCATTGAAGAAGATGAGAATAATGATTTAATCAAAGTTAGACAGTCTTATCTTAAATTTGAGCTTGATGTAAATATTCAAAAACATTGAGCCTACTGATGCCTCAATTAATGTAATTTTATTGGTATCTATTTTTATTTCTGAAATTTCCCACCCTCGGCTTATACCTGAGTCAATGATTTCCCAGCTTTTTTGTAGTAAAATTAGATGCCTCGGCTTATATTTGGGTCGGCTTATATTCGAGTATATATGGTAATTTTTTGAGAACCACAAAGGCAGTGCTTACTACAGTGCAAGCCACCATGCCACTGAATCACCATTACAGTGCACCAAGGTCCGCCTACCATGTCAAAGGATGGATGAGTGTTTCTCATCGTGTTGGTCAATATTTTTCTTTGTTTACCTTGATATCTATTCCTTTGCCAGGAGGTCCAGGTTCCCCCTTTGAAGAAAAAAACAAAAAGGGCATGTAAAAGTATTACACATCCATTCAAAGAGAAACACTGAATTGGAACACAGGGTTGTTTCCAAATGTGCCTATCCATTTGTCAATATCACACATGTCTCTAACCATAATGACCAAGGAGCATTTGTTCTTAATTGTTGATCAGGTTAATTCCAACTTATGGTTATCCCATGAATGGGAGACCTCTAAGTCATTCTTTACTTTTCCATATTTGTTGAGAGATTTTAGATAGAAGTAGAGTACTGTATATACTCGAGTATAAGCCTAGTTTTTCAGTCCTTTTTCAGAGCTGAAAAAGCTCCCCTCAGCTTATACTCGAGTGAGGTCCTGTCCAGCTTATACTGTATTCAGGTCGGCTTATACTCAAGGACAGGGTGTTTGAAAAAGAACTCCCTAGTTTTAAGTACTTTATATTTAAAACTAGGGAGTTCTTTTTCAAACACCCTGTATATAGTTAATCAGAGTTGGGCAGTCTTACCTTATTAAAGTCTTATTATTATCTCATATATATATATATATATATATATATATATATATATATATATATATATATATACACACACACATACACACACACACACACACACACACAGTAGAGTCTCACTTATCCAACATAAACGGGCCGGCAGAATGTTGGATAAGCGAATATGTTGGATAATAAGGAGAGATTAAGGAGAAGCCTATTAAACATCAAATTAGGTTATGATTTTACAAATTAAGCACCAAAACATCATGTTATACAATAAATTTGACAGAAAAAGTAGTTCAATACATAGCAGTAATGCTATGTAGTAATTACTGTATTTACGAATTTAGCACCAAAATATCATGATGTATTGAAAACATTGACAATAAAAATGTGTTGGATAATCGAGAATGTTGAATAAGCAAATGTTGGATAAGTGAGACTCTACTTTATATACACACATACACACACACACACACAAACATTTAACCTACTGATGCCTCAAATAATGTAATTTTATCAATATCGATTTTTATTTTTGAAATTTAGCAGTAGCTGCTGCATTTCCCACCCTCGCCTTACACTCAAGTCAATAAGTTTCTCCAATTTTTGTGGTAAAATTAGGTGCTTCGGCTTATATTCTGGTCGGCTTATACTCGAGTATATACGGTATATTCTGTCTCTGCAGATTGATATGCCAGCTATTCCTGATGAGTTAATCACACAAAATAGGTTGCCATCCTATTCCTTAGTCAGAACTAGAGTAGATTCATTTTATTGATTATCGAATGGTGGGTCAACACATAGATAAACCTAGCTAATTCATTGAGTGGAGTCTTTGTTATTTATTCCCACAGGTTGAGATAAAGTTATGGTGACCCTATGAGTGAGAGACCTCTAAGCAAGTCAGTCATCAACAGATCTGTTCAGATTTTGCAAACTCAAGACCACGGCTTCCTTGAATGTGTTCATCCACATGTAACGTGATTCTGTTTATTCCCTACTGCCAAGCACTATCTTCTCATGTTATGTACAAAGTTTGACAGTTATGTTGGCTTCCAGGGAATCAGATTTTGTCCATGGTATCTGTAGAACATTCCTCCAAGATCCCATTCCATCTGCTTTCTTCACCATCCAGCTTTCACACTTATTATGGAAATCAGAAATATTACGGCATGGTCAATCTTGACTTTGGTGTTCACTTATCTATCCTTGCACTTGAGGATCCTGTCTAGTTCCTAATGTCCTTCCAAGTCCTAGTCTTCTGACTTCTTGACTAGTCTCTCCATGTTTTGATACATTTATAAATAGGAGGGGGAGTTGCCCACAAGAAAGACCTCTCCCATGTTTCTACCAAACACACCTAACAAAAGATGGCACCAGATGAGACCTAGATGACATCAGTGTTCTAGCAACACAACATTTATTTTGAATTGGGTTTTCC
Organism: Anolis carolinensis; assembly: GCF_035594765.1. NCBI lineage: Eukaryota > Metazoa > Chordata > Lepidosauria > Squamata > Anolidae > Anolis > Anolis carolinensis. Next base: position 200,391,146 of record NC_085845.1, on the reverse strand, counting down.
AAGCTGCTTCAGTTCCTGCAGCAACCACAATGGAGAGACAATTGGAGACACCATAAAATCTGCTTTTGGGGGTCTACGAGAAAGGGTTCCAAAAGAAGAAGAATTCCATGCCTGGTGGGCTTCATTTCACAGAAATCCGGTTTTTGCGGTGACAGATTCCGGTGGAATGAAGGGCACCCAAGCTCTGGATCTGTGGCTAGATGTTTCAACCACTAAAGCTCCGTGGTCACTTGGAGGGTCAACAGTGTTAATGTGGGATTTGTGTATTGATAGTGTTTAAATGCAATTTGTGCCATGCTTGTATTGCAACTGATTGCATCATCCAGAATGTACCATAGTGTGGAAAGAGCTAATTGCCAAGAAGCTATGATGACCTTGATGTTTGGCTGGAACTAGAGAGCATCCAGACACAAGTGTTTGTGCATAACGATTGCCTCAGTTCAGTTGAGTTCTGTCTGCCTAGAGTTCGAGTCAAGTTCGGTTGGAGAACAGAACAGTCCTGTGTTCGTCTGTCGTCTGCAAGTCTGTTTGTGTTGATTATTGCTGCATACAGTAAAACTTTGTAAATAGTTTTACCAACTTCTGAGTGTCTCTTCGTTCTGCGTTCCACTGCTTCCATCCAACTACTACTGCGCTGCAAATACTCTGACAATTAGGACCCCAATTTCTGTGGTTTAAGACCATATTGGAGATTCTTGAAGAGGACTAAAATCCTGCCATTGACTCCACACAACTGATGGCTTCAAACAGTAAGAGAAAGAGATTCACAGATCGATAAGATCAATGAGGCTCTTGGCAACTAGTCTGTAAATCGCCTAAGAAGCCTTGATCCAATTTTAAGCCCCCAAGATAGTCCAGGGTCCTCTGACTTTGAAATAAAGGTATTGGATAAAAATCTCCATGTCCTCTGGAAATGTACAGGGCAATATCCCCAGAGTCTAAGGTCTATTTTAGGTTTAGAAAAGGCCTTTCTTAAACTAGGAAATATAGCCAGAGTTTGCGTCTGGAGAGCTGTAATGCCCTCTAAGGTCTAATGCAGGTTCCCCAACATTTCTGCAGGTGGCAAATGCCACCAAAGATGACTGCCAAATGGGGACAGGAGGATGGACGGTACCTTTTCTCCTTTGATGGTGATGCCGTTTTCCAGAGGAAGAACCTGGAATTGCCAGAGGAACAGTAATAAACAGGAGGGAGGGTGTGAAAGCCCCTTTTATAGCAAATACATGTCTTGTAGTTGCCCACTAATGTGACAAATCCCTAAAGTTTGCTTAGAAATGCCAAGAAACTCATTGGGGCCTCATTCTACAAGGGGTGAATGAAAAGTAATGCCTCCACCTTCGTAACTCAACAGATTGCAGTCCTGGTCTGCGGCAGGTCCTGGCTTGTTCAGTAGACTCTCCTCTACAGTTCCATTTGGTGAAAAGCCTTAGCATTGAACGGTTGTGTTGTTAAAGTGCAAAGTATGGAGCCCTGCGCAGACGGTTGGTCAATGCGACTTAAGCAATGTGCAGACATTGAATTCTTGACAGGCATCAGAGAATGCAGGCTGTTTATGGTGATTGTGTTGATGTGAGTACTGTGCATCGTTGGGCGAGTAAGGTGCACGATGGGTCCTGTGAGACGCTGGTTACGGAAATATAGTGTCAACTTCTTTCATGACGGCTTCAGAAAACTTGTTCATCTTTGGCAGGAATGCACCCAATTGTCTGGTGATTATGTGGAAAAGTGAATAGTGGTAGTTAAAGAGCACATTCTAAGGATTATTTCTGCGTTTGATTTATTAAAATACCCCCATCCAAACCCAAGTAACGAAGGTGGAGGCATTACTTTTCATTCAACCCTCATAAATCCCAATGAGTGCAGACCGAACTGAATTTATGGGATTTATGTAGTACACTAAAGAGACCAAATCCTGCCTGATCTTGGAAGCTAAGCAATGGTTAGTCCTGGTTAATACGTGGATGGGAGACCACCAATGAATACACAGAATTATAGGCAATCTCCAACACCAAGTCCCATAAGCACTTTATTAGAACTAAGATTGTATATCGCACTCTGCACTTGCCCTAGAAGCCTTATATATCACCTGTCACATCAGCACTTTTAATCTTGTACCCATTACTCTGGCCCGGCCCAGTTTTATTGTGTTTTAGCGTATTGTTTATTGCTTGTTGTTTATACTGTTTTAATTGTTTTTAATTTGCCTTTTGTTTTCTATTGTTATATTGTGTGTTGAGGCCTTGGCCTTTGTAAGCCGCATCGAGTCCTTCGGGAGATGCTAGCGGGGTACAAATAAAGTTTAATAATAATAATAAAATAATATGTCCTATCAGTCGCAGTTTGTGGCTCCCATTTCAGGAAAGAGGAAAACCCACTCCAAGTTTTAGAGCAATTTCTAACTTGCTTAATTATGTTCAGGACCTTGGAGAGCTCCTTTAAAGCAACCCAAAACCTGGGCCGGATTCTTTGGCACACTGACATTGGAGCCACCAATTGACACTGTCCTGGAGTATTTTTCCAGGAAAGGAGAGGATAACTGAATTACTCACAGTTTCACCAGGCATTCCTGGAGGTCCAGGCTGTCCCTGCAAAGAAACAAAACACATACACAACAATGCAGTGAAGCACAAAGCAAGAGATGAATGATAGCTACGCATCTGCTATGACAGTACTTCAATGGGCTCTTATGTGGGGCTAGCAAGCAGAACATGCAAACCTACAGATTCTCCCTTGTCTCCTTTTCCTCCAGTGACTCCCTATGAGAAGAACGAGAGACAGAAAAGTATCAAGTCAGGGGACTATTTGCAGACCGAAGGGAGTAGTAGTGAACCATATTCCTCATGGCTGCGATCAATCAATCAATCACACTACGTGACATGCTTTTTGTTCCTGGGTTACAAATGTTATTTCCTAATTGGTTCTATCTCAAAACATGGAAAAAGCTTTAGATAAAGGGTTCCCCTGACGTTAAGTCCAGTTGTGATCGACTCTGGGGGTTGATGCTCATCTCCATTTCTAAGCTGAAGAGCCGGCGTTGTCCATAGACACCTCCAAGGTCATGTGGCCACTGGCATGACTGCATGGAGCACCGTTACCTTCCTGCCGGAGCGGTACCTATTGATCTACTCACATTTGCATGTTTTCAAACTGCTAGGTTGGCAGGAGCTGGGGCGAACAGTGGATGCTCATTCCACTCCCAGGATTTGAACCTGGGACCTTTCGGTCTGCAAGTTCAGCAGCTCAGCGCTTTAACACACTGCGCCACCACCAGGGCTTATTAAACTAAAAAAACTTTGTTGTGATAGCTATTGCGCCAAATTGTTATGTGTGTGTGTGTAAAGAAATCCTTGCAAAGTTGCTTGCAAAAGATCTCTGCAAAAAGGGAGTTGAGCTTTTTGCAGAGGCAAGCCACGCCTCAAACAATGTATCGGTTTGCTGGCAGATGGCTGGGTTTGTCAGTTGGTAATCTGAGCTTGCGGGGAGAGCACAGAAATGGAGAAGCTCTCTAGCTACGGTCAAGTAGCAGTTTGAATATACTATGCTGTAAATAGAATGCTGATGTTATTGATCTTATGCAACTACATGGACATTGTACGATTGCAGAACTGTTTTATATTTCAACTCAACAAGCAAGAGTAAAGTTCTTTTGTTCTTTCAATTCCTCTGCCTGGTGTGAGTCTTTTGCACATGGTGCACTGGACGCTGCTGGATTCCGCTATACTCCTTAATAATAGCGACATCTTGCAGCTCATTTTGCTATAGTTTTTCAATGAATATCTCATCGATTCTCAACCAATTCAAGCTAGTTTGTGGCAGTCACAAAAACAAAGTTTCTGGAGTATAACAACTACTTTCAAAGTAAGGACCACACAATTAAACAGGAAATAACACTTACAAACCAGGAACAGAAAATTATCAAATTTTGTTACATAGTGGTATCAATCCCTCTTTCTAACACAAGGCATCTGACAGGCTCGAGTGTTTCCTATTCAATGAAGACTGAAGCATTACTGGCACAGAGGCTATCTCTACTCCTTGGCACCAATTCCTTAGCAAGCAGCTTACCTCCTTTCCAGGATCCCCTGCATCTCCTTTCATCCCACGTTCTCCGGGACGTCCTGGAAGACCGGTTGGACCCTGTAGAAAGAAAGAGAGGATATGAGCAACAGAAATCATGTTTGTCTTAAGTCCTCTCGGGGAGAGAGGTTGGAATTTAAAAAAAGTTTATTTTTATTATTTGCACAAAGGCAGTGAACCAGTAACTGCAATGTGAAGCTTGCATTCTACATACTGGTTCATCACGGTACATTTTTTTCATGTCAGGAGCGACTTGAGAAACTGCAAGTTGCTTCTGGTGTGAGATAATTGGCCATCTGCAAGGACATTGCCCAGAGGATGTTTTACCAGAGGATGTTTGATGTTTTACCATCCTTGTGGGAGGCTTCTCTCATGTCCCCGCATGGGGAGTTGGAGCTGACTTACGGAGCTCACCCGCTCTCCCCAGATTCAAACCACTGACCTGTCAGTCAGCAGTCCTGCTGGCACAAGGATTTAACCCATTGCGCCACCGGGGGCTCCACCTTTGTGCAATGTTATTGATATATTCATTTATATTCTGCTTTCCACCCCAATATTAGAACACAAAACAGCTTACACAATATTATTTATTTATTATTTATTTACAGTATTGATATTCCACCCTTCTCACCCCGAAGGGGACTCAGGGCAGATTACAATGAACATATATATGGCAAACATATATGACCAGGCTGTGGCGCAGGCTGGATAGCAAGCTAGCTGCAACAAATCACTCTGTCCAAGATGTCATGAGTTCGAGGCCAGCCCGTGCCTGCGTTTGTCTCTGTCTCTGTTCTATGTTATGGCATTGAATGTTTGTCTTTATGAGTGCAATGTGATCCGCCCTGAGTCCCCTTCGGGGTGAGAAGGGCGGAATATAAATGCTGTAAATAAATAAATACATAAATAAACATTCAATGCCATCAGACAAGCAACATACAGTATAAACAGACACACAGAAGCAATTTAACATTTCCAGCTTCATGAGGGTATGCTCGATTCTGGCCACAGTGGGAGCTGTTGCTTCACCGTCCACTAGTAACACCAAGTGCTGTACTTCCTCATTCCTTTCCACATGCTGCTGTCAGTTTTATGGTGTTGTAAATTAGTTAAATTAGCCTCCTGCTTAAAGCATACCTAAATTTCCTAGTTGACAGATGCAACTGTCTTTCGGGCTGCTTAGGTAAACAGCAAGCTGGGCTATTTAATGGTCGGGGCCTTAACCTGACCCAGGCTTTGAACTCATGACCTCTTGGTCAGTAGTGATTTATTGCAGCTAGTTTCTAGCCAGCTGCGCCACAGCCTGGTAAAACTAGTAAAAATAAACAAAGCAGAATTTATACAAAATTAAGCCAGACAGAATCCTGTATCATAGCTATGAATGCATGCAACTCATGCTATTTGAGACTACTTTGACTGCCCTGGCTCATGGGAGTTGTAGTTTTTCAAGATCTTGAGCCTTCGCGCCAAAGAGTGCTGATGCCTCGCCAAACTACAACTACCTTATTTTCATAGCCTTGAGCCATGGCAGTTTATGTGGTGTCTTGCTGCATTAAATGTGCTTTGAATGTGATTTTCCTCCTCCTTGGCAGTGGGTTGGACTGGATGGCCCATGAGGACCCCTCCAACTCTATGATTCTATGATTAATTCTACAGTAGAGATCCACCAGTGATTACAGAATGTAACAAAATTTGAACAGTTTTCTGTTCTTGGTTTAAAAAGGTTATTTCTGTTTAATTGTGCGGTACTTATTTTGAAAGTAGTTGTTATAGTTATATGGGCTCGGGCTGTGGCGCAGGCTGGAGAGCAGCTGCAATGAATCACTGCAATGAATCACTCTGACCAGGAGGTCATGAGTTCGAGGCCCGCTCGGAGCCTATGTTTGTCTGTCTTTGTTCTATGTTAAAAGGCATTGAATGTTTGCCTATATGTGTAATGTGATCCGCCCTAAGTCCCCTTCGGGGTGAGAAAGAAGGGCGGAATATAAATGCTGTAAATAAATAATAATAGCTCAGAAACTTTGTTTTTGCGGCTGCTACAAACTATGTTGAATCGGCTGAGACTCTATGAGATATTTATTATATCCAACTACAGCAAAATGTGCTGCAGGATGTCCCTCCTGTAAGAACAAAGTTTTTGCAGTTTAATAAATTTTCCTCATGTTTTAATGATAGAACCAATTATTATTAATAATAATATAACAGGTTTATTTTTATATCACTTCTCCATCTCCCCGAAGGGACTCAGGGTGGCTTACATGGGGATCGAGCCCAAACAACAGCAATTAAACCCAAGCATAGATTAAAACATAACTCAATAAAATCAACCACATTACAAAAGACAATAACATAACATAAAGCAGCATAATCAGCAATCAAAAATCAGCAATGAGTACTGAAATACGGGTGGGAAAGATTTGTGCAATATACTAAAGAAGAAGAATAAATTAAAACTGAAGGAACAATATTATCTAACTCTAAACCTATAGGACGAAAGAAAGAGATAATTAGGAAATGACACTGATAATCCAGGAACAAAAATCATGTTACATAGTGTTAGTAAGACATGGTGTAGATGTACCCTAAGCAAAACCCTTTAGCACAGGGGTCCCCAAACTAAGGCCCGGGGGGTGGATGCGGCCCTCCAAGACCATTTACCTGGCCCCCACCCTCAGTTTTAGACTTGGGCTCGCCCAAAGTCTGAAATGACTTGAAGGCACAACAACAACAATCCTACTTGATTGTCTAATTGGCCAGAAGCAGGTCCACACTTCCCACTGCAATCCTGATAAGTTTACAGTCTGTTGGTTAAAATTATTTTAATTTTTAAATATTGTATTGTTCTTTCATTTACTAATATTGTAAATGAAATATTGTAAATGAATGATATGGTAATAATATAATATATTGTGTATACATATAATATTGATAATAATATAATGTAATACATTATAATATTTATTTATTTATTATAGTATTTCTACCCCACCCTTCTCACCCAATAGGGGACTCAGGGCAGCTAATAATAATAATACAATATAATAACATTGTATAATATGATAATATTAATTATATATTATATATTAAATGTAATATTACTAATAATATTACGGTATAACGGTATAGTACAATATCTATATATATAAAAGAGTGATGGCATCAGGGCAGTGGACAAAACAACAAAACTACAGGCCCCCCAACCTCGAAATTTGACAACACAACCCATCATTCACGGCTCTAGGTTGATACAACAAAAAGAAAAGAAAAATAAAGTCCTAATTACAGGGAGAGGAATAATTGTTTTTATCCAATTGCTGCCAGTTAGAAGGCTAAGCTCCACCCACTTGGTCTCCTAGCAAACCTACTCAGCCCAGGGGACAGCCCAAGGGACAGGCCTCTTCCACAGATTATCAGATTTTAACTGGATTATATGGCAGTGTAGTCTCAAGGCCCTTCCACATCTATATAACCCATTTAGAATCTTATATTATCTGCTTTGAACTGGATTATCTTGACTCCACACTGCCATATAATCCACTTCAGTGTGCATACTAAACATAAAGACAGCCATACAACAGACATTCAATACCACCACTACCTCAACAATTTCTCACCAACACCACCAGACAACGCCACAGCAACGCGTGGCCGGGCACAGCTAGTAGTATTATATAATGCTAATATTGTGCTATGCTAATAATATAATATATTGTATGTACATACAACTTGTAAGCCACGCTGAGTCCCCTTCGGGGTGAGAGAGGGTGGGGTATAAATGTAGTAAATAAATAAATAAATAATTGTTGCTGGGTTGTTGTCTTTTTTTTTGCACTACAAATAAGACATGTGCAGTCAGCATAGGAATTGGGTCATTTTTTTTCAAATGATAATTCGGCCCCTCAACAATCTGAGGGACCATGAATCGGCCCTCCACTTAAAAAGTTTGAGGACCCTTGCTTTAGCACATTCTGAAGTACAACTCGCATAAAGGTGGACTTTTTCTCCTCTCCACAGAGAAGAGAAGTGGACTAGATGAAATCTAAGGTACCTGGCAATGAGAACTTAGAAAAATTACTTCGTTGGACTGAAGCTTCAACTTCTGGGTATTATGGTCCAAAACATTAGACTTTCCAAGGTCAATATTGCATAGGATACTCTTTCTTACAACCTATACATGCCAAATTCCTCCTTCTGCAGCAGCCCTGACCTTTCAGGAGGTGGTTCACCTAACTTTCCATAGAAAATGAGGATTGGGAACCTGAACATTCAGGGAAATGTATCCAATTACACCTAGCAATATGGGATCCACAGAGATTCCTTACCCGGGCTCCTCTCTCTCCTTGCTCTCCGGGAACACCTCCTTCCCCCTAAAAATACAGAAGGATCCACAGTCATTTCAATGCTATTTTTGCAACTTCAATTTTGCAGAAAAGGGGTGGGCAAATGCAGGTGTCTCAGTATTTTTTGCTCTTGCCTCCCCTCCATGGGATGCAGCAGGGTGCTTGATGCAATTAGACATGACATCATCTCCTTTCATTTTTGGCCAAATTTGGCCGATTTAAGATTTTTATCGGACCCAATTCACTGTGCTGAAAGTGAGTCAAAAGAAGGAAGACAGTTTATCTGGGCGTTACCTGAACTCCAGGTTCTCCCTTGTTTCCTGGCTCTCCCTGGAACAAATTCAAAGTTTCTATTTTCACTACGTTTACAATGTCCTGTCTCCATTAGAAATGCATATTGGGTGTTATCAATGTAATGTCAAGGTAGGCATTAAAAAGGATAAGTTTCTAATTAAGATAATCTGTTGACAAAGATGTTTGTGATGAACCATATGGAGCAGCCATAGAAGAAACTCCACAAGAATCAACTCTAGTAAAGGAAAAAAATTCAAACCTTGTTTATACAGTAAAGATTATATGAAATGTAGGTGTATTATACTGTATATCCTATCCTATCCAATTTGTCGTTGATCCACTCCTTTGGGCTTCATGCAAATCTACCATTTGCCTATATATATATATATATATATATATATATATATATATATATATATATATATACACACACACACACACACACACACACACACATAGTATGGTATGAAACTTTTATAAGGGGTTGGTTCAACCTTTGGTTTGCCAGTAAAGCTGAATTACTGTGTTGCGAGATGATGGATATCTAAAAAGCATGGAAGTTTGGAAAGCTCTCCTAAAAAATTTGCATGACAAGTTGAGCATCCCTATGTGGAATTCCAAAATCCAAAATATTCCCAAATGCAAAAATGTCATATGGGACTTTGGCCTATTTGGTCCCTACATCCTTGGTTTAGAAATCACAGAGATCCCTCTCCTGCTACATGTTCTACTTACATCTTTACCTCTTAGGCCAGGATCTCCTGGGTTTCCCGGTTGTCCTGGATCTCCTTTATTGCCCTTAGGACCAGTTTCTCCCTGAAATAAGAAGTTTGCAAAATCTCTATCTTATACACACACACACACACACATAGGCTGAGATGCCACACTGCTGAATGTAGCATTAAGTTTTTGCAGATAGAACAAAGCTATGCCATTTCACTGTGATTGCCATTTGGTGACTGGTGGGGAGCAGGTTGGAGTGGAAAAACTATGTGGCTCTGTCGTAAAAATGAATTGGAGAAGTGTTTTGCTATGTGTCCATAGACCAGTGGCTCCCAGCCTTTTTTTGACCAGGGACCACTCTCCAACATTAGTAGCAAAAGGGTTAGGAATCAGTTTTTGGACAACTATAGATTTGGTTTGGTTATTTAGAGTACCGATTCAGAAACTGAAGGAGCAATATTGGCTAGACCACATCAGCTCTAGTTTCGGATACAGAACATATGCCATCCAGTAGTCACCATCTGCTCGCCCACAGAAATCCATATTTAATAATCTAGAGCTGATGTGGTCTATCCAATGCAATTTTCTGAATCAGCACTCCAAATAACACAAGGAATAGGCCTAAAAACAAAGACACCAGAGGTTATTATCCGTAGTAATAACAGTGAGGTGATGGGACCATATTTTAGTTCTTGCGAACCACTGGTGGTTCATGGACCACAGGTTGGGAAACACTGCCATAGACAGACACAGACTGATGAAATAGGAGATTTGGAAAGATCTCAACAAATAATGTCATCATTCTGTATATCCTGGTTATGGGTAGAGAGCCAAACACTTCTCTGATCCACTTTGTTCTCCACTAGCTACCGTGTACTCAAAATAGCAGGATATTGCAGCAAAATAGTGGGATTTTGGTTCTTACTGATGGAAGAATATCAGCTTCTGCAATGTCCACAAAAAGATATATGTAGGCATATGTTGGTCTGAAACTTGTGTATGCTACTAGAAGGCTATATAATGTCTTCCTTGGCAGGAGTTTATTCTATCATGATTATTTCCTCCCAGTTTATCTGATTCTCCATTTTCTGGTTTTGCAACTATTCTATCAAATTGGTGAGTATTCTATGTCAGTCACTTAGTTAAATATGAGTCCCCATGGGGAGAAAGGTGTGATAATAATAATAATAATAATAATAATAATAATAATAATAATAATAACCCTCGCAGTGATGTTGACCGGCTATATCTGCCTAGAAGATCAGGGGGCAGAGGACTCTTACAAGTCAAACAAGCAGTCAAAGAAGAAGAACATGCCCTGGCAGAATATGGAAAGCAAAGTGAAGAACCTGCTTTGATTGAAGTCCAAAATCAGAAACTCTTCAAAGCACAGCAGACAAAAAACCAGTACAAGAAAACCGCACTACAAACTAGAGCTGACAGCTGGCACAACAAAACATTGCATGGAAAGTTCCTTGACAAAATTGAAGGAAAAGCTGATAAGGAGAAGACCTGACTCTGGCTCACGAATGGGACCCTGAAGAAGGAGACAGAGGCCTGATCCTTGCAGCCCAGGAGCAAGCCATCAGAACAAAGGCAATTAAGGCCAAGATAGAAAAATCAGCTGTTGACCCAAAATGCAGACTGTGCAAGGAAGCCGACAAAACCATTGATCATATCCTCAGCTGCTGTAAGAAAATTGCACAGACAGACTACAAACAGAGGCACAACTATGTGGCCCAAATGATTCATTGGAACTTATGCCTCAAGTACCACCTCTCAGCAGCAAAGAACTGGTGGGATCACAAACCTGCAAAAGTATTGGAAAATGAGCACGCAAAGATACTGTGGGACTTCCGAATCCAGACTGACAAAGTTCTGGAACACAACACACCAGACATCACAGTTGTGGAAAAGAACAAGGTTTGGATCATTGATGTCGCCATCCCAGGTGACAGTCGCATTTACGAAAAACAACAGGAAAAACTTAGCCGCTCTCAGGACCTCAAGATTGAACTGCAAAGACTCTGGCAGAAACCAGTGCAGGTGGTCCCGGTGGTGATGGGCACACTGGGTGCCGTGCCAAAAGATCTCAGCCGGCATTTGGAAACAATAGACATTGACAAAATTACGATCTGCCAACTGCAAAAGGCCACCCGACTGGGATCTGCGCGCATCATCCGAAAATACATCACACAGTCCTAGACACTTGGGAAGTGTTCGACTTGTGATATGAAATCCAGCATATCTATCTTGTTTGCTGTGTCAAAATAATAATAATAATAATAATAATAATAATAATAATAATAATAATAATAATAATAATAATAATAAGCTCAGTTATTAATCTGAACAGAGACTGCAGTAAAATATCTGAAGATAACTAGGACTTGGAATAGCTGAACAAGATGCTGAAGTGTCAAGATATATCATTGAATGCTAAAATTAGGATTGCCCACAGCATCATATGTTCATGAATGCTGGAGAAGAAAGAATGCTGATAGGAAAAAAGTCAGCTTATTTGAGATGTGGAGCTGGAAGAGAGTTGTGTGAATACCAAAGAGTGCTAAAAAAACAAATCTAGAGGTCCCAGAGCAAACCAAGCCTGAATTCTCCTTATCAGATCCTCTTAAACACTGTTGACCCAAACAACGTCCTGGCAAATTTAGTACATTGCACTTCTTGCTTTCATGCTCACCTTTTGCCCAGGCTTCCCAGATAAACCAACATTTCCCTGTTTAAATAAAAACAGAGATTAGCTATTCCAAAGTTATTATATCAAGAGCCAGCACAGTGTAGTAGTTTGAGTTTTGGACTACGAATCAGGGTTTAAATCTCTACTTGGTTATGGATATTCGCCAGTGTTGAAACCCAAACATGCATTCATTAAGGCTGAAAACCTCAGCTTTCGGCAAGTCACACTCTCTCAGCCTCAGAGGGAGGCAATGGCAAACTCCCCCTGAACAAACTCTGTGAGAAATGCATAATAAAAACGTCTCTGAAATTGAACTTGGCCCTTATAGTCATCTTAGTCTATTGCATGTTTGGACAGAAAGACTTGATTGAGGAAGTATTGAAATATATTTCACTAGACATAAATGCATAGTAATCTTTGCTTCATTTGAATGCAGGCACCCATACCACTTTCTCGTCTATCTTTCCTTGATGCACAGGCTTAACTTCATTTTCGGACTCACCCGCTCTCCTGGTTCCCCTTTCAATCCCAGTTGACCAGGAATGCCAAACCCAGGACTTCCCTGTAAAGGTCAAGACAAAAGTGAGCCTGGTTTAAGGAATTTTCAGCCTTGATTGAAGGATATTTAAGAGGGAAATTATGGCTGACGGCTTCTCTGGCGATTGAATCAGTTCTAGGTTTTAATTTTGATTAAAGTTCTGATGTGACTCTACGGCTTGACAGAAGTTGGGCAAAGTCCTACTGAAGGGCCTAGATGCTCCTAGAAGGAACATTGTACTCAAATCTATGGAGAATCAAATACCATATATACTCGAATATAAGCCGACCTGAATATAAGCCGAGGCATCTAATTTTACCACAAAAAAACCTGGGAAATCATTGACTCAAGTATAAACCAAGGATGGTAAATTTCAGAAATAAAAATAGATACCAAAAATTATATTAATTATATTAAATTATATTAATATTAATTAATATTAAATGTTTTTGAATATTTACATAAAGCTCAAATTTAAGATAAGACTCTCCAACTCTGATCAAATCATTGTTCTCATCTTCTTCAATGTCAATGTGCTTATGTATCCTTTTAATAATAATAGATTAAAATAATACATGCAATAATAATAATAATAAAAACAGGAAAATAATACATGTAATAATAAATAGAGTAGAATAATAAACATAATAATAATAATAAGATCAAAGTGAAATAATAAATGTATTATTATTAATAATAAAAATAGATTAAAATAAATATAATAGTAGCATCAATAATAGAGTACAATAATATGTGTAATAATAATAGAGAAAAATAATAAATGTACCATATATTCTCGAGTATAAGGTGACTCAAATATAAGCCAACCAGGACCCTCACCCGAGTATAAGCCGAGGGGGGCTTTTTAGTCGTAAAAAAAAAAGGACTGAAAAACTAGGCTTATACTCGAGTATATACAGTACTTAAAAATCAAATCTGTAAAGGTAGAGAGCTGATTGTAGTCCTATGGTTGCAACCTAGTGTTGCATTGCCTTTTTTAGTTGGTACATCACACTAGTGACTCATATTCAGCTTGTGAGAGACATGAAATCAATGCAAATACCTTCTCTCCTTTTTCTCCTTGTTTTCCTTGTTCTCCTTTCAGACCTGAAGGACCCACTGGCCCAATATCTCCCTAGAAAAAAAAATTAAACAGGGAAGAACTTATTAAAACTTGAAGAATGTCCGAAGGCGTGTCAATCAGTTAAGGAGGAGAAGAAGGTTACCCACCTCTCCTTGCATTTCTCTCTGTATTTTGAATGTACAACACAGTAAAAATATATAGATAAAACATAGACCATTAAAACACATATATTAAAAGACAGATTTCAGGACAAAAGAGCTTGCCCTGACACAAACAGTACCTCTTATTTATTTATTTATTTACAGTATTTATATTCCGCCCTTCTTTCTCACCCCGAAGGGGACAATGAACACATATATGGCAAACATTCAATGCCAACAGACAAACAACATTCAGTTTTAGACAGACACAGAGGCATTTAACATCTTTCCAGGTTCACGATTCCGGCCACAGGGGAAGCTGTTGCTTCACCGTCCATCGGTGACTGTTCTTCCTCATTCTTTTCCTCGTGAGCAGTTTTATGGTGTTGTAGATTAGTTAAATTAGCCTCCCGCATAAAGCGTACCTAAATTTTCCCTACTTGACAGATGCAACTGTCTTTCGGGGCTGCTAGGTCAACAGCAAGCCGGGGTTATTATTATTTTTTTAATGGTCGGAGGCTTAACCTGACCCGGGCTTCGAACTCATGACCTCTCGGTCAGTAGTGATTTATAGCAGCTGGTTACTAGCCAGCTGCGCCACAGCCCGGCCCCCTCTTATGTCATTGCGAACCATCAATCCGGTCTGGATTTTGGTTTGAACTTGAAAGTAGCTACCCAAAGTGCCATAAGGACACCATCTTTAGGAGTAACTCTTGTCTTTGGTTCAAAAAGTTTGAAATGTTCTTAAAACTCTCAGTGTGTGAAACCATTCAAGGCATTGGACATTGGAGAGAGAATTCGGCATGCTGGATAGCTCCCAAACATTGTCTCTGCTCCCCTAACATCAGAGTCTTGAGCTGACATTGAACCTGGCCACCATTATTCCTCTACCTCAGAAACACCCAACCGCATGACTGTTTGGGATATGGTCCAGAACGGATACTCAATTCATGCTGCTCCATAACAAGCTTCAACAGACATACACAGTAGCTGTTTGCACACATTGCACATGCGAACACTGAATGTGGGCATATGCAGAAGACATGAGAGCCACACACACCCATGAATCCCATAAAGGAGATCCCTGAAGAGACGTAAACGCCATGTAGGCAAGTAATGAGGTTCAAGGGACAAGTGGATCTCCCAAACTTCATTCTGCATATTTTCCTTTATTTTTCACGTTGTTTCACTATGTTCTTGAAAATATGTGAAATTCCTATGCAGTTATAGATTTCTGAGATAAATTCTGTGGTGGCATATAACTCCAGTGTCGACTGAATGGTAAATAGCTCCTGGGTACAAGTTCAGACTTTAAAAAGCAATTTAAGATACAGTAAAGTCTCACTTATCCAACATAAACGGGCTGGCAGAATGTTGGATAAGCGAATATGTTGGATAATAAGGAGGGATTAAGGGAAAGCCTATTAAACATCAAATTAGGTTATGATTTTACAAATTAAGCACCAAAACATCATGTTATACAACAAATTTGACAGAAAAAGTAGTTCAATACGCAGTAATGCTATGTAGTAATTACTGTATTTACGAATTTAGCACCAAAATATCACAATGTATTGAAAACATTGTCTACAAAAATGTGTTGGATAATCCAGAATGCTGGATAAGCGAGTGTTGGATAAGTGAGACTCTACAGTACAAAACACTGTGTGTGTATGTGTAAGTGCCTGTTGATTTTGGATGATCCAGATTACATATGATGTTTTTGTGTACAATTTGCAAAAATATTGACTTCAAGTTCTAAATGCATCCCAGTTCAATAGGGGATAATGTATTGGGTAAGTTCTCATTACAATGCAAACTGAATTAATTTCTCCACCATCCCTAGTGGAAGAAGAGAGATAGATCTCTCTATTGTATTCTGTGTTTTAATTGCAAATGAATATTTTAATTTGTTATTTGTTTATTTTATTTTAATTGTTGTGTTGACACTGTTTTTAGCTACTGATGCTTGTTTACTTGTTATGCTTTGTTTCTGTTTTGGGCTTGGCCCCATGTCAGCCGCCCCGAGTCCCTTTGGGGAGATGGTTGGTGGGATAGAAAAATAAAGTATTATTATTATTATTGACACAACGACATTGTATGACACAGCAAACAAGATAGATATGCTGGATTTCGTTTCACAAAATCCCAAGTCGAACACTTCCCAAGTGTCTAGGACTGTGTGATGTATTTTCGGATGATGCACACAGATCCCAGTAAGGTGGCCTTTTGCAGTTGGCAGATCGTAATTTTGTCAATGTCTATTGTTTCCAAATGCCGGCTGAGATCTTTTGGCACAGCACCCAGTGTGCCCATCACCACTGGGACCACCTGCACTGGTTTCTGCCAGTCTTTGAAGTTCAATCTTGAGGTCCTGATAGCGGCAGAGTTTTTCCTGTTGTTTTTCTTCAATGCGACTGTCACCTGGGATGGCAACATCAATGATCCAAACCTTGTTCTTTTCCACAACTGTGATGTCTGGTGTGTTGTGTTCCAGAACTTTGTCAGTCTGGATTCGGAAGTCCCACAGTATCTTTGCGTGTTCATTTTCCACAACCTTTGCAGGTTTGTGATCCCACCAGTTCTTAACTGCAGGGAGGTGATACTTGAGGCATAGGTTCCAATGAATCATTTGGGCCACATAGTTGTGCCTCTGTTTGTAGTCTGTCTGTGCAATTTTCTTACAGCAGCTGAGGATATGATCAATGGTTTCATCGGTTTCCTTGCACAGTCTGCACTTTGGGTCATCAGCTGATTTTTCGATCTTGGCCTTGATTGCATTTGTTCTGATGGCTTGCTCCTGGGCTGCAAGGATCAGGCCTTCTGTCTCCTTCTTCAGGGTCCCATTCGTGAGCCAGAGCCAGGTCTTCTCCTTATCAGCTTTTCCTTCAATTTTGTCAAGGAACTTTCCATGCAGTGTTTTGTTGTGCCAGCTGTCAGCTCTAGTTTGTAGTGCGGTTTTCTTGTACTGGTTTTTTGTCTGCTGTGCTTTGAGGAGTTTCTGATTTTTGACTTCAATCAAAGCAGGCATTACCATTATTATTATTATTATTATTATTATTATTATTATTATTATTATTAGTCCACTTAATTTATATCTGGTTTGGAGGGGGAAACAAGTGAGTAATATCAAGGCTAGATCCCACATCACTAGGATGACACTTATCTTTTGCATTTGGCAATCCATGTGTTTCCATGTCCTTACTTACCCTGGAACCTTTCTTGCCCGTGGGTCCCACCACCTGTGGATTAAAAGAATGTGTAAGAGGCTTGCAAATCAATCCTAGCTAGACCTAATGGGATTTCTACATACAAATGACTATTGCTCTTTCATGTTACACTAGTCCTCTCTCTACTCTCGTTCAGCCTTTTTTATTTAGACAGGGCTTTTATTATTCATTGGCCTTTATTGGATACCTTTTCAGCCATACTAGGAGGAAACATGCACCTATGCCTTTGAATTAATGTAGTTTGACATCCCTTTAACTTCCATGACTCAATGCTGTTGAAACATGGGACAAAACTCTTGTTTTTCACAATTCAAAAAGGATATTGACAATCTGGAACAAATACTTACTCCCATTGCTGGAGCCCCAGGAAATCCTTGGATGCCCTGATGAAGAGAGAACAGTCTCATTGAGTCACATATTATTGGCCATAACCCTGTACAGGACAATGTTTCATAATAAGCCTGCATGTGGATCTAAACAGTTTGAGTATCACATATCCAAAATGCTTAGGACCAGATGGGTTTTGGATTTTTATCCTTGCACACCTGTATTTGCATATACATATGCAATGAGAGATACCTTGGAAATGGGACCCAAGCCTAACAAAACATTCATTTATAATTAATATATGTACATAGCCTGAAAGTAATTATATGCAATACTAGCTGTGCCCAGCCACGCGTTGCTGTGGCAAAGTGGTGGTGGTAGTGGTTAAAAGTTGTTGTGGAATTTTTATTTGACGTTATTTGTATTTTTTTAATTAACTTTATTGTAACTTATCTTTTTTATTTATTATGTTTTATTATTTTGTTGTATTATTTTTAGTTATTTTGTTATAGTATTTTATTGTATTAATTTTTTAGTGTTTTTAATTATTTTTATTGTATTATTTGTATTTATTTTATTTTTTATTCTTTTATTAACACTGGGCTGAGTGGGTTGCTAGGAGACCAAGTGGACGGAGCTTAGCCTTCTAAGTGGCAGCAATTGGATAAAAACATTTATTGCTCTCCCTCTAAGTAGGACTTTATTTTTCTTTTCTTTTTGTTGTATCAACCTAGAGGCATTGATAATGGGTTGTGTTGTCAAATTTCGAGGTTGGGGGGCCTGTAGTTTTGTTGTTTTGTGGGTCACCATGATGCCATCACTCATTTATATATATAGATTTTTAGTAATTTTGTGCACAAGGCAATGTTTGTATACAGTGCACCATCAGAAGGTGAAGTTGTTGCTATCTCAGATCTTGGAGTGGTTCATAATTCTGGATATGGAAGTTCAACTTGGAGTAAGTTGGGCCATATGCAATACATATACATGTATAGACATGTACAGTAGAGTCTCACTTATCCAACATAAACGGGCCAGCAGAACGTTGGGTAAGTGAATATGTTGAATAATAAGGAGGGATTAAGGAAACCCCTATTAAGCATCAAATTACATTATGATTTTACAAATTAAGCATCAAAACATCATGTTTTACAACAAATTTGACAGAAAAACCAGTTCAATACCTGGTAACGCTATGTATTACTGTATTTACAAATTTAGCACCAAAACATCGCAATGTATTGAAAACATTAACTACAAAAACATTCACTACTAAAAGGCAGACTGCGTTGGAGAATCCAGAATGTTGGATAAGCGAATGTTGGATAAGTGAGATTCTACTGTATATCCATATACATGCATTTAGTCTCGGGGCCCTTCCACACAGCCATATAACCCAAAATATCAAGGCAGAAAATCCCACAATATGTGCTTTGAACAGGGTTATATGCCAAATATTCCCATTCAAAGCAGAATCACAAGTATTTAGTTATGTCCCAAAGATATTGAATAACTATATAAGTACTGAAACCTTTAAAGAACCTGGCTGGATCTCAGCATTTGCTGTCATTACCAGTATTTTGCATCTGGCTACAAAAAAAGTACTGTCTCTTTTGTAATCCTGCCTTTCCCCATTTTTTTATTGTGCCAGAAGCAACTTGAGAACATACTGCAAGTCGCTTCTGGTGTGAGAGAACTGGCCGTCTACAAAGGCATTGCCCAGGGGATGCCCAGATGTGTTACCATCCTGCTAGGAGGCTTCTCTCATGTCCATGAAAGCTAGAGCTGACAGACAGGAGCTCACCCTATCTTGAGGATTCGAACCGGCAACCTTCAGGTCAGCAACCCAACCTTCAGGTCAGCAGTTCAGCCAGCACAGGGTTTAACCCATTGCGCCACCGCAGCTCAATGTTGTGGCCTAAATGCTGGGAATTTGAGATAATCCTTAAGTTTAATTGACTCATTAATCTCCATATGAAACCTTTCACATAAAAAAACACAATCTATAAAACGTAAATAATTTTTCTATTAATTTGCAGAGAAACATCTGGACTCAGTATTTTCTTCAACAACTTTGCAACTTTCACGTTGAAAAACCTAAAGGCTGTGCAGAGACCCTCAGAGGCCGTTCCATAAGACCAGAAGCAGACTGCAGAGGTTGGAAATCAATCAATCAATCAATCTGTCAATCAATGAATCAATCAGTCAGTCAATCAGTCAATCAGTCAATCAGTCAATCAGTCAATCAGTCAATCAGTCAGTCAAGCAAATGTTCTGCCTTTTTCCTTCCACAGCAACCAGGGCATCTTATATCTATGTTGTCCATCTCTGTACAAATCCATGTCATTCATCACCATCCTTGAGTAAAAAATCCATTGTTTTTACTTACTTGATCTCCTTTTGGTCCAATAGGACCAGGAAGACCCTGAAAAGACATCCAAAGAGGTCAAATGAATAAAACTGCATGTATCAATTCACTAATTTGTGAATTCTAAAGGGTGGCAATTCTTTAAAAGAATAGAAGAAAACTATAATTTTTACAAAAGAAGGAGGGAAGGAAGAGGGGGGAAAGAGGATTTTTTTCTTTTAGCATGAACTTTTGTGAATACAAGCCCACTTCCAATGCAGTGCAGAGTGTTTTCTAGAGATTACGTATATATTTACAGATCTGTAGGAGTGGTAGAAGGATATAACAAGCTCCACAAAGATGCAAATCATGCCTAATTTCCAGCATTTCTTGCCATTAGTCATACCAGCAAGGAGGCTCAGAGCTGAGATGTCATAACAACTGGAAGTCCAAGAATCTCCATTTCCACAACATAGGATCTATCCAATCTACTGAAGGTATTTCAAGGATAAAGTTCAGCACCTTGGGAAGCTCAGGCTTAAAGGTAATGCGGAAATTGGAAAGCATCAGAAGCCACTTTGGACATTGGCATCACCAGGGATTGGAAAGGTTAGTTGTAAAGACAATGTGGGGTTGTTGTATGTTTCCCAGGCTGTATGACTATGTTCCAGAAGTATTCTCTCCTGACGTTTCGCCCACATCTACGGCAGGCATCCTCAGAGGTTGTGAGGTGAGAATACTTCTGGAACATGGCCATACAGCCTGGAAAACATACAACAACCCTGTGATCCCAGTCATGAAAGCCTTCGACAACACAGAGGCAATCTGGTCTTGTTAGCACTCATTTGGAAAACTAGCTAATGCTTAGTCAATGTTATCAAATTGATTTATCAGATTGATGGTGTTTTATACACTTTGATATATATACACACAGAGACACACATACATATCTCCCTCTGCCAGGCTTGGGTCAGATTTCCAGATCCTTCTCAATATCATATATATATATATATATATATATATATATATATATATATATATATACACACACACACACACACACACACACACACACACACACACCTTAACCCCCTTTGTACAGATCAGATCTAACCTGGAGACATCTCCCGCTGCTTCTGGTGTGAGAGAATTGCCTGTTTACAGAGACGTTGCCCAGGGGCGCCCAGATGTGTTACCATCCTGCTAGGAGGCTTCTCTCATGCCTCTGAAAGCTAGAGCTGACAAATAGGAGCTCACCCCATCTTGCGGATTCGAACCGGCAACCTTCAGGTCAGCAACCCAACCTTCAGGTCAACAGATCACAAGGGTTCAACCTATTGTGCCTGTAAGTCAGTACCTGCTTATTGCTGTGCGGCAGAAACAAAATAAAAGCAAGCATGTTGACTGAGCGGCTTTCAATTTCGTATCACCTCTCGTTTCCTACGAAAATATCAGCATTTGTTTTGTGTAGACAAACAGTCGAAACGAAACGATAGCATGAAGGAAACGAAGGAAAAATTTCTGTGCACATCTCTAATATATATATATATATATATATATATATATATATATATATATACACACACACACACACACACACACACACAAATTGGCATTTTCCCCCACTTCCTCCACACACGTCATGGCCGTCTTACCGCAATCCCCTGGAGACCCTTTGGCCCCGTCTCTCCTCGTTCTCCCTGGAAAAGGACAGAATATTAACCCCCACAATCATGCCATCAGAAGGCAAATGACCGTGTAGAAGCTACCTAATAAATAGACTCCTCACCTTTTCCCCCTTCACACCATCTAGACCTTTTTTACCCTATATTTAAAACAGAAATAAGACATAATTGGAATTCATAGCCAATAACTCTAATTGCCGAAAAGGTTTAACTTGCAAATACCTGAGTTTCACAGTGGATTCTCCAACAGAGATATGGACCTTGTTGTTGCTCTTATGTACCTTCATGTCATTCATTTGCTTACCCTCAAACCAGTTGGTCCTTCAGGCCCTGGCATTCCTCGTTCACCCTAAACAGAAAGAAATAATAATGAATGAGTGGATTATTTCCTCCCAAACTGGCAGTTTTAAGTCCTATTCACCTCACTATCTCAATAGACATCTTGAGCAATGATTTATTTGCCCCCAAGGAACTGGTAATGCTTATGTTCAATGTTTTGTTTTATGTTTGATATAATAGGTTGAGTTTTTAATTTAATTTTAGTTGTTAAGTCATAATTTGTTTCATATATTGGGTTGTCAATTTTCATTATTATGGGTCTATTGTTGTTGTGTTTGGGCATTGAATGTTTACCTTTTATGTTTGGAATCCGCCTTGAGTATTATCCTATGTTTTTAAATTGGTTTTACTGTTATTACATTGGGTTATTTGTTTTTAATGTGTTTTAGCTGGGTGTAGTTTGCTGTTTTATATGTATTTTATTTTGCCTATTATTTGTTTTGGACATGGCCCTGTGTAAGTCGCTCTGAGTTCCTGTGGGAAGATGGTGGTGGAATAGAAAAATAAAGTTGTTATTATAATTATTATAATTATAATTATTTTTGTTTTGTTTTATTATGACACAGCAAACAAGATCTATATGCTGGATTTCATATCACAAAATCACAAGTTGAACACTTCCCAAGTGTCTAGGACTGTGTGATGTATTTTCGGATGATGCGTGCAGATCCCAGTAGGGTGGCCTTTTGCAGTTGGCAGATCGTAATTTTGTCAATGTCTATTGTTTCCAAATGCCGGCTGAGATCTTTTGGCACGGCACCCAATGTGCCCATCACCACTGGGACCACCTGCACTGGTTTCTGCCAGAGTCTTTGCAGTTCAATCTTGAGGTCCTGACAGCGGCTGAGTTTTTCCTGTTGTTTTTCGTCAATGCGACTGTCCCCTGGGATGGCGACATCAATGATCCAAACCTTTTTCTTTTCCACAACTGTGAGGTCTGGTGTGTTGTGTTCCAGAACTTTGTCAGTCTGGATTTGGAAGTCCCACAGTATCTTTGCATGATCATTTTCCAATACTTTTGCAAAAAAAAAAAAAAAAGAGCACGCAAAGATGATGATGATGATGATGATGATTATTATTATTATTATTATTGAGTCCCTCTGGGGAGATAGGGCAGAATATAAATAAAGATGATGATATTGATGATGATGATGATTATTATTATTTGAAACACTTCCTTTAGGTCATTTATTTGAAGAAGTGTGTTTTACAATATCAAATTCCACTTAAAAAAAAAAGATTTATGTAAAAAAATGAATTTTATACACATGGGTCACTATCTCAGTCACCCATATATATAAAGGTGGATTTTCTGAATATTTTGACTTTGGAATTTCAGATATGTAGTGATGTCTACTGGTCCACATGACTTTAAAGTAGGAGGATGTGATCTGACAGGAAATATAGACGGCAACTGGTCATGAAGGCTAGTTTCATCTGGGACATTAATTCAGCAGGATGTGATCTGCAACTCAATTGATGTGTTGATCAATGTTGGTAAGAAAGTGACTTTGCCTCTTAAAAATGAATAAGGGTCCAAACAGGGCCTTAAACTGTGATTGCGCATCCTGGATTATAAAGGAGAAAATAATTTGAATTTCAGAATCGCAACCACATTCACCCTGGTTTGTCATATATGGTATCATTCATTTCAAAACTCACCTTCTGTCCTTGAGGTCCGAGAGGTCCCATCATCCCCTGCAAAGGAAACGAACAAAGGGAGTTCGGCCTAGTCATTGCAAAATTTGGAACTATTTCAAGTACAGCTTTGGGTTTTGTGGGTCTGAGACTCTCAATGACTTTTAGCTGGAATTGAGAATGGTATAGGATGGAAGCACGGCAGTGAAACTGCTACTGAACTCCTAGATTTATGTAGTGTGTATTAGTTCCAAATGCATCCCTTTGTCCAGAAAGCCTACCTTGTCTCCTTCGGCTCCTTTGAAGCCAGGGATCCCTGGGACACCAATCCCTGCTTCACCCTGAAACACAAGCAAATAAAAGTTATACTAGGAGCATGATGGCCCTATCTACATTGCTATATAATCCAATTTCAAAATCTAGATTATCTGATTTGAACTGGATTCTATGGCAATGTAGACTCATATAATCCAGTTCAAAGCAGATAATCTGGATAATTTGGGCTATAGGGCAGTATAGACGTCATGAGTGTATTGAATGAAATTGTATGATTGGGGTCTGGCTAAAGGCCTATTAAGGCTCACCAAGGCTGAAAACACCATCCTAAAAAATTTGGAACCTGCATTATAGAGAAACTAACAAAGAAAAGTGCTAAACTGATGACATAACTGATCTGGGAGCTTTTGGTGTACTGAGCCCATGTATATATGGTCAGCTACAATAATTCTTTAAATTAAGGCACAGCTGGTTAATAGCCAGCAGCAATAGATCACTGCTGATGGAAAGGTCATGAGTTCGAAGCCTGTGTCAAATTGAGCACCCAATCATTTAATAGCCTAGTTTACTGTCCACTTAAGCAGTTCAAAAACAGCTGCAGCTGTGAGAAGATACATTAGGGACCGCTTAATGCAGAGAGGTTAATTTAATTTACGACATCATAAAACTGTCGGAGACAGAAGAGCAAGGAGGAAATACTACGATCAAAAAGGACTCAGCAATATAGTGGATGAAGCAACGGCTCCCCCTGTGGCCGGAATCAAACATAACCTTCTGAAGCCAGAAGTTGGAAAATGTTGAATTACCTCTACTGTCTGTCTGTATGTGTGTTGTATGTCTAATAATACCATTGAATGTTTGCCATGGATATGTGCATTGTGATCCATGCTGAGTCCCTTTCGGGGTGAGAAGGGCAGAATATAAATACTGTAAATAAATAGTCAATAAAGGAAGTCAGAAACAATAGTTTTTTATGTTAAGGAAGAAAAACAGCAAGTTGTAGCTGAATGACAGGTTGAAAAGCAACCCAGAACAACAAGAAGTTGCTACATAAAGAGACACTTTTCACTTTGTAAAGTGTGGCAGATCTTCCAAGATGGTCTGAATGATGAAGGATAGTTAGTATGGATGAATAGTATGTATGTGGAGTGTATGATGAGTAAATGTGAATGCTCCCCTTTATCTGTCTAACCAATGTAGCTATTATAAAACCATTACTGGGTCTGTGTGTCAACTTCTGTATCTGAAAGCGCTCAATGAAATCTGTCACACTGAAAAAAGACTCAAGACATTTTCAGTTCATTAAAAATTATAGTGTTTTAATATTTTATTCATGGGGGTTTTTTTCCAAATGATTTTTAGTTTATCTTCACAGCAAAAAATCCTCTGAAGTTGGTGTAAAAGAAACAGGGCAAAAATTAATAATTTCATCTCATCTCATACAATGCAATGTAGTAATAACTACTGTCACATATCCTCAAGAAAGGGGGATATTATATTAACTAACCCACCCAACCTCTCCTTGCATCCTCTTTTGTATGTTTACACTACAGGATGAATGTCCTGTGTACAGGAAGACCACTATTCTAGCAATATAGAGAGAAGTTCTGACAATATATAGGGATGTTCAAGTGTTCCACATATGTTTCATTAGGTCAGATGATCTTTGCAGAGCACTCTTTTGATATGGGTCTTCATGCAAAAGGATTGCTGAGGAAAACAATAATGAAGGTTCTTTAAGATCTATTCCATAGTTCTTTGGGGGGAAGTTTATCCTAATGTCTTTTAAGACAATGTACCTTTTCACCCTTTGGTCCAGACGCTCCTGGAGTGCCATCCAGCCCAATTGGCCCAGGTAAGCCAGCCTTTCCCTGTAAAAGAGGGAGAAAGTCTGTTCTCAGAAAAGATTGGAGGGGTCCTTAATTGACATGGCTACTTTGAGGAATAAAACGATCCCAGAACTCTTCTCTTCTGGTTTTCTTTCTATCTGCTTTCTTCGCTTTATGTTACAATTGTCAGAGTAATTTTCAGCACAGCAGCAGTTGGATGGAATCAGTGGAAGGCAGAACGAAGAGACATCAGACCCGATGGTAAAATTATATACAAGTTTTACTGAAAGCAGTAATAATCAAGACAAACAGACTTGTAGACAATGGACACAGGACTTGACTCTCAGCAGACAGCACTTGACTCAGAACAGAGCAGAACAGAACTAAACTGATGCAATCAACAATGCACACACACTTGTGTCTGGACATTCCCTGGTTCCAGCCACACATCAAGGACATCACAGCTTCTCAGTAATTAACTCTTTCCAGAATATGTTACACTCTGGATGATGCAATCAGTATGCAATACAGGAAAAACACAAATTTCATTGAAACACTACCAATACACAAAACCCACATTAACAACAATCACACATAGAACTACAAAATCATATGCTGGCATGGAAAATCCTTTTACTTTTCAACAATACATCTTTACACTTCAGCGTCTTGACTAGAGCCTTCATATCTGGCTTTCCAAGCCTACATCTTCTAATTTCTTGACTACAGTCTCCACTCTAATTAATAAATGATCCAATGTGTTGAAAATTTTGAATAATTTCAAAGTCTTTTTTGTCTCTTTTAAGGTTATGTAATCCTATATAGTTATTATTTGAGTTTTCGTAATGTTCAGCTGTAAAAATTTATTTTAACTTTCTTCCTTGAGTTTTTTTTAGTCATCATTTTTGAACTCTGCTATTTTCTGCTAGTAGTATGGTGTCGTCTACATATGCTGAATTGTTGATAGTCCTTCTTCCAATGTTCAAGTCTCCTTCCCCGCTTGATACGTCATATGTTCAGCATACAAATTAAACAGATAGGATAATGATTATATCATTATTATGTTACCAAAGTCATTTTCCATCAGGATTCCTATATCAATTTCCCTTCTTCTGGAATGCCTGGAACACACTTACCACTTCTCCAAGTTCTCCTTTCTCTCCCTTGGTCCCACCTTTTCCTCGAGGTCCCTGTGTAACACAAGGAATTATTTAGTTAAAAGGTGAACCCTATATTTTAAATAACCTTCATACCAAAGATGTGTCTATACTGTCAAAGGAATGCAGTTTAACATCACTAACTGGCATGTTGAGCCATCATGTTGCTAATTAAAGTGGTGTAAAACTGCATTAATTTGACAGTAAAGATTCACTCTTGATTGCTATATGTATGTTAAAGTACACATAATTTGTATCTTCACTTTTCTTTCTCCTCTTCTTCATAGCCAACCAATTATTCAGAAAAATTGAATTCTCATGGATGATACATTTGCTCCTTCTCCATTAGATGTCATAGGAACTTCATCAAGCACAAATAGGGCAACTTCCTTTTTGTGATTGACAGCTCCCAGAATCCTCCTCCTCCTCCAACAGCATCATCATCAACAACAAAAAATTGTTTTATTTCTCTTTCTCTCAAGAGAGAGAGAGATTAAAATTGGCTAAGCATAGATGATCTGGAATTTGTGATCCAAAAAGGGAACATTTTCAAACTCTGCCCAGTTTGGACACTCACTTGTCTGTTTTCATCAAACCATTGAAGCTCTGGCCAGTCTTGGAGATGAAGGAATATCAACCATGATTCAAGAGGCATGTATAATATTATAGAAGACAACAGAAGTAAAACTGATGATCACTTACTCTGATCCCAGGATCTCCTGAGTCACCCTGTAATGGAGAAAAAGAAAAATATTATAGAATGCCTAATGTTTACAGAAAATTCACACTATGCCTAATCTTTGCCTTAGAAAACCATACAAAAATTATGGATGGAAAATCCATGGATACTGACAGCCAATATAATTTTTTTCATAGTAGTCAATGATCTTTAGTTTTTAACCAATTTGGGTCCCCAGATGTTATTGAACAACAACTTCCATCCCTTTGGATTATCCTCCATGCAGATGGGGACAATGGGAATTGCAAAACAGCACTTGGAGGGCCACATGAAATGATATAATGGGCCAGATTTGGACCGTGGGCCTTGAGTTTGATGTGTGCTTTGAGATAAGCCTATCAAGGGATCTTCTCAACAAGCTTTATTTGGTGGGGATTTCCCATGTTTCCCACATTGAATTCTACTTTCTGTGAACCTAGGCACCAAAACAACAAGTTCGCCTTAGAGGCTTACCATCCCATACACACCTTGACTGACAAACCAGGTGGTCCTTGAGGTCCAGGTAAACCGGGCAAACCTGGTGGGCCTGGCACTCCTGGCACTCCCGGTTGTCCCTTGTAACCCTGGAAAGATTCAGACTAGATATGAGACCAGAGGTGGACATAGCGAATCCTGTGGCCCTGAGATCCATTCTCTCAAATCAATATCAACTTTAAAAAAAATCATTGCAATTTCAAGGAAAATGATTTTCCCCAAATCAGGCAGAAAGCTCCCCAAACATGTGAAAATTGTTGGGTAGATAATACACTGTTAGATAGGATTGCATTGGCTGTAACCCTATTGTGTAAAATCTGGTTGAAAATACAGTTCTAATGGACATGTGGTCACACACCTACTGAAGGGTTAAGTAAGGGTTGAGTCCCCTTGGGGAGATAGGGCGGAATACAAATAAAGTTTTATTATTATATATTATAAGTAGGTGGTGATGTGTAACTGAAATGAAAAGCAAAGAAAGCTGAGTCAGGCATGATGAGAGTTGCATCATTCACCGTTGTCCCTGGTTGATGACAAGAAGCGATGGATATAAAAGAGGGCAGCAAGCATGTGTTCCTTCTCTTGCCATGATTCTCTTACTTCTCAGTGTTCATCTGTTGCGGATATCTGTGTTATGAGTATATCTCTGTATATGCCATTGATCGCCAGGAGATCAGGGGATCCTAATGTGTGTGTATAGCTGTACATAGAACAACATTTCAAAATTAAAAGCCTCCACTGTGAGTTTGGATGAAAACTGAGTCAAAGAGTTTTCTTAAACAGTGAGCAGCACAAGGTCAGGCTGTGCAGTAATAACTCTGCTGACAACTGATAAAGGACTCTGCTATGTTTGGGTTGATTTTGAAAGCTTGCCTTTGATACAATCAGTCCTTCTCCACTCCATAAATATCCCAGGACACTTCCCTTATCCCAAATGGCTCCATTTCCCTCTACTGTCCCTCTCAAAATGGGGGTAGGAAGTGACACAACATAACTTTTTGTTGCCATGTTGAGAAGTACTATGGAAAAATGCAGAGATAGTGGTTTGGTATAGGAGTTGCAGAGATAGTGGTTTGGTATAGGGAGGGTAAAATCTCCTCCTCGATTTATCTAACCAATATTATTTATTTATTTATTTACAGTATTTATATTCCGCCCTTCTCACCCCAAAGGGGACTCAGGGTGGATCACATTGTGTGTGTGTGTGTGTGTGTGTGTGTGTGTGTGTGTATGTATATATATATGTATATATATGTGTATATATATATCTATATATCTATATATATAAAAGAGTGATGGCATCACGGCGACCCACAAAACAACAAAACTACAGGCCCCCCAACCTCGAAATTTGACAACACAACCCATCATCCACGCCTCTAGGTTGATACAACAAAAAGAAAAGAAAAATAAAGTCCTAATGAGAGAGAGAGGAATAATTGCTTTTATCCAATTGCTGCCAGTTAGAAGGCTAAGCTCCTCCAACTTGGTCTCCTAGCAACCCAATAATAAATAATAAAAAACACTAAAAATTAATACAGTAAAATACTATAATAACAGAAAATAACTAAAAATAATACAAGAAAATAATAAAATATAATAAATAAAAATATAACTTACAATAAAATTAATTAAAATATTGCAAATAACGTCAAATAAAAATTACACAACAATTTTTAACCAATACCACCACCACTTTGCCACAGCAACGCGTGGCCGGGCACAGCTAGTGTGTGTATATATGTGTGTATATATATATATATATATATATATATATATATATATATATATATATAGCAAACATTCAATGCCATATACAAATAGAACAAAGACAGAGACAGACGCAGAGGCAATTTAACCTTCTCCTGAGGGGATGTTCGATTCTGGCCAAAGGGAGGAGCAGCTGCTTCATCATCCACTGCGACGGCACTTCCTCATTCCAATGGCAGCTGGATGATTTTTATGGAGTCGTAAATTAGTTAAATTAGCCTCTCCACTTTATAAGTGGTACCTTTATTTCCTACTTGATAGATGCAACTATGCTAGGTCAGAAACGAGCAGGGGCTATTTTTTATTTTTAATTGTCGGGTGCTCACTCCACCATGGGCTGGACTCGAACTCATGACCTCTTGGTCAGAGTGATTTATTGCAGCTGGCTGCTCACCAGCCTGCACTACAGCCCGGCCCCATATTAGGTCAATATGTTCTTCTATGGACTCCTAAGGTTATTTGCAACTAATCCGATTACCAATTAGAAAGTTGGATCAGATGTGGTGGGGTATTTATTCAGTCATTTCTGTTGATTTCATTCGTCTTTCATTTCTTTGTTTTTTCAAAGGTTCTGAATGTTCCAAAGTTTTATATATTTGTTAAATTTTATTTTCTGGTAAGGAAAACTTCAGTATGACTCTAGAGTAAAGAAGAGTGGCAGCAAGTGACTTTCATTTTGAGAGCTGTAGCAGGTTTTACTCCATGGTAAAAGACCAATCCTTAAAATAGGTTCAGCACCTTAAACAGCTCTTTTTCTCATTTTGATGGAAAGCTAGAAGAGATTCAACACTCCAAAACATGAAAACCACTGACCACCACTGCTAAAGAACACACAATGAGATGGGACAATTTGAACACAAGAAACAGAGACATAGGGACCCTCCACACAGACATATAAACCAGAATATCAAGGCAGATAATCCGCAATATTTACTTTGAACTCAATTATCTGAGTCAACACTGTCATATAACCCAGTTCAATGTGGATTTTATACAGCTGTGTGGAGGGGCTACAATGGTTTAATTTCAGTTACCGGTGGGCCAGGTTGTCCGCCTTGACCTGGAATAACTTCCATGCTTCCTAACATGTATCCCGGCTCCCCCTGCGGAAAAGGAAAAGGCTGTATTCAAGAACTATTCATTTGATGCATTTTTTATGTCTATGCCAAAATGCACACATATCCAAAATAACAAAGTTATTTACTTTGAAACAATCGTATTAAATTCAAGAAGGATATTGAAAAATCAGACTATGTCCAGAGAAGGGTGATCAAAATTATAAAAGGTATTGAAACCAAAGCTTATGATGAGTAGGTTAGGGGTATTAAATATCAGAAGGTATGTCATGCAGAAGAAAGCCAGCTTCTTTTCTGGCTCTCTGGGGACAAAAACACAAACCAAAGCATTTACATTAAAATTGATTTCACCTAAAGTTTAGGAAGAACTTTTTGTATTGTCAGAACTATTTAACAGTGGAATAGGCTTGGGAGGTGGTGGACTCTCCTTCTTTGGAGGTCTTTAAACAGAACCTAAATGGAAATCTTCCAGGAGTGCTTTGGCTTTGTTTTCCTGCATGGCAAGAAGAGGATGAATTCAATGGCCTTTAATAATTCGGGTTAGTGCTGGAGTAGCTTGCTTCTGAGATGCAGAGTTGCTAGTCATGATTCTGAAAGCAAGTCAAGAACTTCAAGGCCAGTAAGCTTTCCAAAGATCTGGAATCAGGTTCCAGATCTAAATTTGGTGGCTAGCATATTGTTTGCCTCCAGTTATTGTTCCAGATCTTTATCAGGTAAGTTGCATACCTTTGCCTCCTTTATGGAAGACTGAAGCTGAGATCTTCAGCATGAAAGATGAACATACTACACCTGAGCTATGGACGTTGCCCAGATCTTGGAGAAGTTCTATGGGGGAGGATTTCCAAAGCAGTTTTCAACTTCTTTTCCTTTCCTAAACTATGAATCATTTCGCAGGAGTTAATGTTGGATTTGTTTGTGTGTATATGAAATGTAAATCAAGTGTTTCTGCTACGTTGCAAGTGTGTGTTTCAGCCATGAAACAGTTAACAGCAGGCCAGTTTGACTGACAGCCTGCTGTGACCTATGAGATATGATTTCCGGCCTTGGCGGTCGGAACTTCCTTCGGACTAAGAAATGTGTTTTCTTATCTCTGTTGCTCTGTGAGAGATGAGCCCAGCCGAAGAATGCCAGCTTCGAGCGATGGACTTTGCTGCTTTGTAAATATCTCTGTAAATATTAAATAGATGTTTGAACTTCAGACTGCAAATGTCTTTGAGTCTGACATTGGAGAAATTGGTGAGGGCAGAAGTTCACCAATTCATCAGGGTGCTGGTCCAGAGCTGTTGATCGATGGTGTTTGAAGAAACCCACCAACACGCACCCTGACCCCCTGGCTCTGCATTCTGACAGTTAAAGCATGTTAGGAACTCATTCTGTTGTATCCACATAGTTACATTTGCAATAGGTAAACTCACTCTGTCTCCTTTTGGCCCTGGTGGGCCAGGAAATCCAGGTGGACCCTACAATGCAAAACAAAGTATGAGATTTAGCCCACCATTGAAACAAGAAAGCAAAATACCAAGAAAATGTGTATGAAACAAAGAAAAGCCAGGTCTACAAGCCAATATGCAACTTTACCATCCCTGGTCATGTAAGTTTGTACTGATGGGAACTGGAGTCCAGGAACATCTAGAGAACTAATGGTTCCCTCTATCTGTGCATAACTTGAAGCACAATGACTGTTATCAGTTTTTTCCAATGTTTAGGGATTTATAGGCACTCATATTTTGGCAGATGCCAAGTTTTGATGGTCTCTTGGTCCACAAGATACAGGAGCACAATAAAAATGTGGGATATGGAGGAGGACAGGATGAGCTGACATTGTGTTGGATTAACTTCAATCTGGTTTTGTTGTCATTGTTCTAGGACCACCTCTACAAAGTTGTGATTGAAAGGGATGGATGAGAGCTCTTGGGCTATATAAATAGTTGCATATTTTGCATTGCTTTGCCCAAACTGAGCCTTCAGTGCTATACAATCTGTGCCAAGTATTATCAGTGGCATCACTGTACTACACAATACAGTACAGACTAATTCAGCCAGTCAAAGGCTTCACTGACTCAACTTCAAAACCACTTATTTGCCTCTACTTGAGGCAAATAAAGAGGAATGTCAGACATGCTAATGCATTCATATCTATTCAGACTTGGGGACTAAAAACCTGCATCTTCTTTGTCAGTATCATAACAGCAGTAACAACAATGGTTCTCCATCATTTTGTGAAACTTAGGGTGCCTTATCATCATCAACAACTACACATATACATACACTACAAATAATGATAGTAATTATAGCAATAGAACATTTGTATCTTCAGGATTAGCCATAGTAATGAACGTAAGAGGTCTACTACAATTCCCAATCTGATCCAAACATCCACTACACTCAAGGCTATTGGAGGAGATCTTTCATGATCCACCAAAGGAACAAATTGGCTGATGTGCTTCCAACTTACATGATCCCCTTGTATGCCTGGGAGGCCCTGTCAATCAGCAGACAGAAAGAAAGGCAGATGTTATCAACACTATCAACCAAACTTTTAAACATTACTGGCAATTGAGTCTTTGGAGTTCCTACCATCAGTCCAGGAGAGCCAGGGGAGCCCGTTCGCCCAGGTCTGCCAGGCAGTCCGGGAATGCCATCTTTCCCTGGAAGTCCCTAAACAGTGATGGAAATATCAAAGGTCAGATTCTAGAGAACCTTATGGGAATGGATGGAAAAATGTGAAACTGCAGTTGAGGTCCTCCATCCTCTGTTATCAAAGACACAGGACTATACTCTATGGCTAGTTCCAATTAGAGTAGACCCACTGAATCAACTCACTGTTCAATATCATACTCAGTGGGTTTGCTCTATTTTGGATTTACCAACAGCACTAGAAAGTTACTGATTTGTCAAGGGCTGGGCTGTGGCGCAGCTGGCTAGTAACCAGCTGCAATAAATCACTACTGACCAAGAGGTCATGAGTTCGAAGCCCGGGTCGGGTTAAGCCCCCGACCATTAAATAGCCAAGCTTGCTGTTGACCTATGCAGCCCCGAAAGACAGTTGCACCTGTCAAGTAGGGAAATTTAGGTACGCTTTATGTGGGAGGCTAATTTAACTAATTTACAACACTATAAAACTGCCAGCAAAACACAAGGAAAGGAATGGGGAAGTACAGCCACTAGTGGATGGTGAAGCAACAGCTCCCCCTGTGGCCGGAATCGTGAAGCTGGAAAAATGTTAAATGCCTCTGTGTCTGTCTATACTGTATGTTGTTTGTCTGTTGGCATTGAATGTTTGCCATATATGTGTTCATTGTAATCCGCCCTGAGTCCCCTTCAGGGTGAGAAGGGCAGAATATAAATACTGTAAATAAATAAATAAATAAATAAGATGTGGATACATTTGTTTATTTACTTCCTTGGTTACTTGGTACAGCTATCCCATAATAAGAGCCATCTCTGGACATCTCAGATGAAGCTACTCACCCGCTCTCCTTTCTCTCCTTTGGTGGCAAAACTGAATGGGTCATATCCCCCTCCTGTGTGTAGACCAGCAAAGCTCTGGAAATGAAAGTTCAGGGAAAATGAAATAAAAAAGCAAATACAGTAGAGTCTCACTTATCCAGCATAAATGGGCTGGCAGAAAGTTGGATAAGCGAAAATGTTGGATAATAAGGAGAGATTAAGGAAAAGCCTATTAAACATCAAATTACGTTATGATTTTACAAATTAGGCACCAAAACATCCTGATTTATGGAGCCCCCAGTGGCGTTGTGGGTTAAAGCCTTGTGACATGAAGGTTGGGTAGCTGACCCAAAGGCTGCCAGGTTCGAATCCAACCCAGGAAGAGTGCGGATGAGCTCCCTCTATCAGCTCCAGCTCCATGTGGGGACATGAGAGAAGCCTCCCACAAGGATGGTAAAACATCAAAAAACATCCAGGCATCCCCTGGGCAACGTCCTTGCAGACAGCCAATTCTCTCACACCAGAAGCGACTTGGTGCAAGTCACTCCTGACACGAAAAAAAAATTCCTGTTTTATAACAAATTGACAGAAAATGTAGTTCAATACATGGTAACATTATGTAGTAATTACTGTATTTACAAATTTAGCACCAAAACATCGCAATGTATTGAAAACATTGACTACAAAAACATAGACTACTAAAAGGCAAATTGCGTTGGATAATACAGAACGTTGGATAAGTGAAGGTTGGATAAGCGAGACTCTACTGTATACTCGAGGTGGTTAGGGTAAAAAAATCTATAGTATAGTATAAGGATGAACATGTTCAGATATAAAAGCCATATGGTAGATATTGCTGTCAGGCCATAACAGCATACATAGATATATAAAGTAACCTTTTCTCTACAACACGATACTATTCAAAATCGTTTCCACTACTGGCAATGCAATTGAAGCACATGTGAACCTACTCATCAAATCCACTTTGGATACTCAGTCTACTGTCTAGTCCAGTGTCTGATGGTGTCTTCTATTTCACTTACATCATCAAAAAGACATCCCTGAAGGCTTTCCTTCAAGCACTTGAACCAGTGAAAGTCTATGGGTGCCAGATTGGGGCAATGTTATCATGCCAATGTTGTCATGCCTCCCTCCCCACCTTGAGAGTTCATCTTCCCCCAAAGATGAAAACGTCTTATAACAGTGGAGTGCAACTCTGGTTCAGCAAGATTTTCCCTATCTCCCTAGTTGTGTTGAGTTATAATACCCCATCATCCCCAAATACTATGCTCCTTGACCATGTAGGTTGGGAGTGATAGAAACTGTAGTGTAGCGCATACCTATGGTACTACCTTTCGAGTGAGAAGATTTAGGCCACAGCCCCCCAATTCCACTGAGGACTCTGATCAGAGCAAGTGGACAACAGAAACAAATGCCTATCACCCTCACAAACTATTTTTTTAAAGGGCCTGGGAAAGAGAACAATCTTTCTAGGCCTTTCAAAAAATGTCACCTTCTTCATCTACCTCTAGATCACTTACCACATCTCCAGGTGGGCCTCGGTCTCCCTGAACAAAGAAATGGGAGGAATAATTAGAACTGAGGGCATTACTAAACAGGAGGACTTAATTCAGTCTCAGATCAATAAGAATATCGACAAGCTGGAATGTCTCATAAGAAGGACAACCAAAATGGTAAAGGCCTGGAAGCTATGATTCTACCCAAACATTAGGAAGAACTTCATGATGGTAAGAGCTGTTCAACAATGGGAGATGCTGCTGTTTAGAAATGTAGTAGAGTCTCCTTTTCTGCTGGATTTTCAACAGAGCTGGATGGTCATCTGTCAAGAATACTATGATTCCTGCATGGCAGAAGATTGGACTGGATGGTCCTCATGGTCTCCTCCAGCTCCATGTTTCTATGAAACCGGTGGCTTCCACGTCATTGGGGTAGTAGATCCATTCTGCATTTTGGACAGAACCTCAAAGGAACCATTCAAGGCACTCAAGCTATCTTGGAGGATAGGTCCTTCAAAGGATGGTCCTTCAAAACCAGAAACAGATGCACTGCCCTTCTGACCTGAAAGCCACCTGAGATCTTCATAGGTAAGTATCTACACAACTCAGATGGACAGCCCAAGCAGCATACAGTCAAAGTAAGTTGGAACCCTTACCTTCTCTCCTTTCTGGGCCTGCCAACAAAGTAGAGAAAACAAATTGACAACATACTTGTGAGGATATCCAACATCATATTTTACACCTGAAGTGGAGGAAGTATGTGGCTTAAAAAAAAAATCAGATTTTTCAGAGAAGAGATATGCAGCTTGCATTATATAAATAAAATTTCAGGTTGTGTATAAGTGTCAGCAAAAGCACATCTAGGAAGCATGTAATGTGGTATTAAGTCCAAAAAGCTTGAAAAATTAAAAAAAAATTCAAAAAAAGTCATACTTATTAATGTATGCTTTAAAGAAATCCATAACATCATCATACCAAAGATATAGATGTACACAAAGTAGTATTCAATACTGGATATTTATCTCCCATATGCATATATTCAATAAAACAATTCCACATTGTTGCAAAGTTATGATTTTTCTTTCTTGTCCTTAGTCACATATAGGTCCTTCAAATAATTCTTCAGTGTCTGACTGACCTTGGGGCATCTGAGGCCACATGGTCCTTCTGGAGGCTGGATCGTCAGTGGGACAGGAGATGGAACAGAGATGGGCAGGTCTCCTTTCTCCTCAAGCAGTGACTTCTCCGTCTTTTCTTCCTTGTCACCAAGTTGAGAACAAAAAAAATTGGATTAAGGTATTTTGTTCCATGGCAAGGTGGCAGTTTCCATATGTGGTTCATCTACTCTTAGTTTTGGTCTACATTTTAAAGATGTTATCAAACATGCTAAAGGAAGGATCCAATGTTCTATTCCTTTAAAATTCATATTAAAAGTTCATCCTAAAATCCAGAGTGGATCCATAGTCTCATAAACATGAGGACCTTCAGCAACCATGGATTCAACCCAAGATGTTTTATGCTGGCTGATGAATTCTGAGAGTTCTAGTCCAAATAAAAGTAACTTCCCCAAAGTCCATGGATGCATCCCATATGTTCTTCCTTCTTTGAGGACAGAAACATGGATGCCACACACCCCTCCAGATTAGATTGTTGCCTCAGGCATGACAATCGACACTATCCTGTTGGAAGGGTTGAAAATCTTTCCACCTGCCGGTCCTGCTGGTCTATGGGTGTGGAATGTCATGGTCTGAGGACTGGACTATTCTTTACTACAAAAACCCTCCTGGTTGAATTTGGGCAAAGTACATTATCTCAGTCTTATATGTGAGCAATGGTAGGATCTCCTCTGAATTTCTCTCTTCAAAAAAATCCTAGGAGAAGCTCACCATGAGTTGGAGTCAACCTGAAGGCATGTAACAACAACAGCATGGTATAGGTTGAATTTTTTTTAGAATTGAATTAAGTTTAAATCCTTCATCAGCCACTGATATCCATTGGTGACCTCAGGCAAGTCACACTTTCTCATCTTAAAGGAAGGCAACAGCAATCAATAACTAGTATGGTGTTGTTGTTTGAGTGCTGGATTAGTATTATGTGAGACCAGACTTCTAGCTCCATTCAATCATGGCGACATACTTGGTGAGCTCAGACAAGTCACATTCTCTCAGCATTGGAAGAAGCCAGTTGTATTCTTCTTCTTCATTCACGCAGACGTTTCTGACTCTTCATGACCTCATGGACCAGTCCACGGCAGAGCTCCCTGACAGCCGTTGCTGCCCCCAGTTCCTTCAAGTTCATGCCAGTCCCTTCAAGGATACCGTCCATCCATCTTGCCCTTGGTCGTCCTCTCTTCCTTTTTCCTTCCATTTTCCCCAGCATCACAATCTTTTCCAAGCTTTCCTGTCTCCTCATGATGTGGCCAAAATACTTCAACTTTGCCTCTCATATCCTTCCCTCCAGTGAACAGCCGGGCATTATTTCCTGGAGGATGGACTGGTTGGATCTTCTTGTGGTCCAAGGCACTCTCAGGATTTTCCTCCAGCACCAAAGTTCAAAAGCATCTATCTTCCTTCACTCAGCCTTCCTTATGGTCCAGCTCTCATATCCATAGGTTACTATGTTGTATACCTCCTGAATAATAGGTCATCCCAGAGTCACCAAAAACAGAAATGACTACTTAGGACCAGTGGAATGACCAGAAAAGATCCTCACCTTGTTATGTTGTGTCACAATAGCACCTTGCAGGGAGCCAAAGCAAATGGTTTCTATGAGCTCCCTTATGATCTGTGGGAGATCATCAAAAGTGCTGACATAGAAGAGATTTTCCAAATTCTGATTCATCAGGATCTTCTTTAGTTCCTCAGGGTCAGCTCCTGAAACACCTATAATGATGAGACGAATCCCTGTGGCAGAAAATTTAAATCAGTCAATCTGTAAATATTCCTTTCCTCCCGATAAGGAAAAACACAATTCTGTGAAGCGCATAATCCTGAGGGTCTCGGAAGCATAGTTTTACCTAGAACATGGGCCACTTGGGCTGGGGGCAACACATCGTCCTGAGAAGGACCATCTGTCAGCAGGACCAATGTGTGTGGCACTGAAGGCCTCATCCCTTTGGAAGCTTGAAACACCTCCTTCAGCATATAGCGAAGGCCTCTCCCTGCATGGAAACACAGATAAACATGACAGAAGGACACCAGCATCAAAGAACAAAGGGGAATAAGGAAGAGCATTTAAAGGTGACTTTGTTGGACTTTGTTTATCCAGAAACACCCAGGCAATAAAAGACAGCAGCAGTTAACAAATCCATGTCGGTTGGGCTGAAAATACACTCCTGGTTTTGGATTGCTTTAAAGGAACTGTCTAAGGTGCTAAAGCGATTATGAGGCTATGATTAAGAACCTTGGATAGCTCCTTTGAAGCCAGAGTGGATTCACTGCCCTACAGACATAGAAGCCATTAGTTACTGCAGCCAAAAATGATATTTGCAGGCTAATCTGTGATTGTTGGGATGGCTTCACTTTTGATTTCATGCCCATGCCTCTTGCATCTACTCCAAATTATATGGGAGCTCTCCCTGTACTAACACTCTGTCATGAAAAGAGTCCAGTTCCAACACTCGCAAGGGTTGATTGAATAACTGGACTGTTACAAGTTACTCATGTGAGGCACAGAAGCACTTTCTGCCTGCCTATCTTGTTTTATTTTAATTAATACAAGACAGCAATACAAGCTGGAATTTCCAACCAGGTGATGTTCCTCTTCCACCATTTAATGAGGCCACACCCTCTAAAAACTACATTTACATAAAAGAGTAATATTATCCCTTATAGGTCACAGTACAAACTTAGTTACAACTTTAGTATCGAGGAATGGAATAAATTACAGTTTATTGGTTATTTATAATTAGCTATCTCTAAGAGCTGGTAAAATGAAGAAAGGCACAATGAATTCACTTATTCTCATAGGTTGCACTTACCTGTTTTTGTGTTTCCCCCAACATAACGAAGTCTCTTGAGAGCTTTCAGCACACCATTCCGGTCTTTATACCGATCAAAGTGGAATTCCATTCTGGGTTCTTCACTATACTGGGTGACAGCAATCTGAGACATAGAAAATATGGTCAAAAAGACTGAAACAAACTACAGAAGGCCTGTGAATTATGTG
Organism: Anolis carolinensis; assembly: GCF_035594765.1. Lineage (NCBI taxonomy): Eukaryota > Metazoa > Chordata > Lepidosauria > Squamata > Anolidae > Anolis > Anolis carolinensis. The sequence goes on along the minus strand of NC_085845.1, from coordinate 200,351,234 downwards.
AATTCATGTTACATGGTTTTAGTTATATGCAAAGATTCCCTTCATGGATGAAAAAAAGGCAGTAGGGAACCAGGTTGCCTGTGATAAGATCCCAAAGGCAGCAATTTCTTGGGTGCCAAATCTGGCAAGAAAGCTGATTGTGTACAGCCTGTGTCTTTGTGCAAAGGAAAGAGATGAATTCCACTGAGGATGGAGTCAGTCTGTTTCCTCTACAGAGAGAAGTAATGGAAGTGGCTTGGCTTCTGTCTACGGAGAAGAGAGCTTGTCTCCTTTCTCAGTGGAGAGAAGAAACTGAAACTTGACAGCATTTCTATCTATAAGAAAGGAAAGGTTGTATTTTTCAGCCAATAGAAGCACAACCACATGCTTATCATTTCTTTCTGCAGAGGAAAGAGATGGACACATTACTTAGTGGACAGAAATTCAGCCAGCCGCCTCTCTTTTCAGAGGAAAGAGATCAACTCCTTTCTCAACAAAGTCTTCCAACTGGATTTGGTGCCAGAGGAGGAAGCTGCTTTCAGGAACTCTGTATGGACAGAATGTGTCCTAATGTGGCTTCTTCATAGGACAACAAGAGTGAGAAATACTTCAACTATGTACTATACAGTATGTCAGCAGCATAATAGCTAGGAGGTTCCAAGAATTATACAAAAATAATAGAACACAAAGAGTCCCAAGCACAGACACCTCATGAAATAAATGAACCTATTGTGATTGAAACATTTTTGGTAATAATAATAATAATAATAATAATAATAATAATAGTAATAAAACCACACTACAAACTAGAGCTGACAGCTGGCACAATAAAACATTGCATGGAAAGTTCCTTGACAAAATTGAAAGAAAAGCTGATAAGGAGAAGACCTGGCTCTGGCTCACAAATGGGACCCTGAAGAAGGAGACAGAAGGCCTGATCCTTGCAGCCCAGGAGCAAGACATCAGGACAAAGGCAATCAAGGCAAAGATTGGAAAATCAGCTGATGACCCAAAATGCAGACTGTGCAAGGAAACCGACGAAACCATTGATCATCTCCTCAGCTGCTGTAAGAAAATTGCACAGACAGACTACAAACAGAGGCACAACTACGTGGCCCAAATGATTCATTGGAACTTATGCCTCAAGTATCACCTCCCTGCAGTAAAGAACTGGTGGGATCACAAACCTGCAAAAGTATTGGAAAATGAGCACGCAAAGATACTGTGGGACTTCCGAATCCAGATCGACAAAGTTCTGGAACACAACACACCAGACATCACAGTTGTGGAAAAGAAAAAGGTTTGGATCATTGATGTCGCCATCCCAGGTGACAGTCGCATTGACGAAAAACAACAGGAAAAACTCAGCCGCTATTAGGACCTCACAATTGAACTTCAAAGACTCTGGCAGAAACCAGTACAGGTGGTCCCGGTGGTGATTGGCACACTGGGTGCCGTGCCAAAAGATCTCAGCCGGCATTTGGAAACAATAGACATTGACAAAATTATGATCTGCCAACTGCAAAAGGCCACCCGACTGGGATCTGCGTGCATCATCCGAAAATACATCACACAGTCCTAGACACTTGGGAAGTGTTCGACTTGTGATTTTGTGATACGAAATCCAGCATGTCTATCTTGTTTGCTTTGTCATAATAAAATAATAATAATACTAATAATAATAATAAAAACTTTATTTATACCCCGCCACCATCTCCCTGCAGGGACTCGGGGCGGCTCACATGGGGCAAAGCTCGATCAGCATAGTTTACAAAAACAACAGCATAAATACATTACACAATATACACTAGATAAAACACAATAAGGCGATAGAACAAGAGTTAATACAACAGTGATAATATCAATCAACCACCAAGTACAATTCAGTCGACTTCATAGATGGGGGAACTGCAGCAACAATATAAAAATAGCATCATCAGATTAAAATACCCAAATAAAAGGGACCTAATAAAATTCAGGATAGAATTATAATGTCGACTGAGGCTGGTCATCCAGTGACTGTCTCACCAAAGGCCAGCCTAGACATCCAAGTCTTTGCATTGAGAGCTGAACTAGGACTCAGAGACCAAGGTTTAAGTCTCCACTTGGCCATATAAACATGCTGGGTGCCCTTCAATAAGTCATATTCTCTCAGCCAGGGAAAGGCAGGGTTAACCTTCTGAATAAAATTTACGAAGGAAAGACTAGCATAGGTTTGTCACACGTCTGCAAGCTCACATGATCTAGTGCAGACGTGGGCAAACTTGTTCCCTTCAGGTGTTTTGGACTTCAACTCACACAATTCCTAACAGCCTACCAGCTATTATGAATTGTGGGAGTTGAAATCCAAAACACCTGGAGGGCCCAAGTTTGCCCATGCCTGGTCTAATGGCTTCCGTGTTGGACTAAGGGAGACCTGGGTTCAAATTGCTGCTCAACTATAGGAACCCACTGGGTGTCCTTGGGAAAGTGTCAATCTCTTACGTCTTAGAAGAAGACCTCCTTGGAGGAACCGAATGATAAAGACACACAACAAGAAATAAAATAAATTACAAAGAGCTGGAATGACCACATTTTACACTCCACGCATGGCCACATTTTTACCTGTGTCCCTTCAGGCCCAATTTTGGGGAAATAGGAGACAATGCGGAAGAGGAAGTCCTTGACTTTGATGAAGTTGCTTTGTCCGATGCTTGAAGATTCGTCCACCAGGAAGGCAATGTCTGCTTTGAATTTACTGCAGACTGGAAGGAAAAAAGAAGGTGGTGACTTCTTTCCATAAGAAGCAACCCTCGGGATCCACAGATTCTCCACCCAAAAGTTCAACCATCAGTGGTTGAAAATATTCAAAAAGTTCCCCAAAAAGCAAACCTTGATATTTTCATTTTATAGAAGAGATACTATTTTACTATAAATGGGGTCCTGGAACCAGACTCCAGCACTATATATTTATCTCCTTGAGAACATGCTGCAAGTCACTTCTGTTGTGAGAGAATTGACAGTCCACAGAGATGTAGCCCAGGGGAACGCCCGGATGTGTTAGCCAGGAGGATTCTCTCATATCCCCGCAAGCTAGAGCTGACAGACGGGAGCTCACCCCATCTCGCAGATTCAAACCAGCAACCTACAGGTCAGTAACCCCACTTTCAGGTCAGCAGTTCAGCCGCACAAGGGTTTAACCCATTGCACCAGCTCCCAATAGTTTGAATATATGGAAACTGGTTAGAAAACTTTGAATCGCTCTTCTGTTTTGCAAATGCTTGTAAGGAAGGTTATGGCGACCGTTTTTGGGACAAGAAAGGTGTGCTTCTTGCAAAACCTTAGAAGAGTGATCCAGGATGAGCGTTGGAGAAAGTTGAGCACATGCACATGCGCAGCTGCGGACAGGGACGCCCGCCTGGTTGAGGACGCAAGCCAAGAGGCAAAGTTTGGTGGGGAAGGACTTTCCAAACTCTTTTATCGCTATGAGAAGTGCCTAGATTTCAATGGGGACTATGTTGAGAAATGTTATTTGGGTTTGGCTTTCAACTGCATATGGTAAATGTTTTCTCCTATACTTTGTTCATTTTTAATTCCAAAATGTAATCTACTTTCTGGATAGCCCTCGTATACCCACCACTGAAATTTTGGAGTCGATGGCACATGCTTAAAATGAGTGAGACACCAGAATCTCTAGAACAGAAGCATTAAACAATAACTCCCAACATTCTTTGTCCTTGGCTATGATGGCCAAAGATGCTGGGAGTGACAGTTTAGCAATACATCTGCATAGTGGTGCAGTTCTCAAACTTTGATCCACCAAATCCTTCGGGTCTTCAGTTCCCAGAAGCCGCAGCCAGCATGGGAATTAAGAATTCTCAGAGCTGAAGTTCACAAATACCTGAGGAGCTAACCCTGCTTGAGAAGATGGACATACTTGGTCCAGGAGTGGTCACCGAGGAGACCGACGTCTTAGCGACTCTCTCTGTGTGCGCAGCGGTGAATCTTGGCCCGAGGGAAGTGGCTGTAGGAAGAGTCAATGGACTGGAACGCATCGGCTGGCGTTTTGTAGTGATGGGTATTTCTGGCGTAACAGCCATAAGAGGGGTGGATAGATTCGCAAGAGGACCTTCCACAAGAAAAGGAGGATGAGCAGGATACAGCGATATCAAAAATACCGGTACATAAATCCCTGAATATTATTGGTTACCTTGGCCATTTGAATATATTCTAATAGATTTTTTTCTCTCCAGTTCTTTATAAATAACTCTTTTTCTTCCTCCCAAGATTTTGCTATTGCTAATCTTGCAGATGTGAAATCAGATGTGTTCAGGGTAGTATGTGTCCATACTTTACATCAGGCATGGGCAAACTTCAGCCCTCCAGGTGTTTTGGACTTGAACTCCCACAATTCCTAACAGACTCAGGCCCTTTCCCTTTGCCAAAACACCTGGAGGGCCCAAGTTGGCCCATGCCTGCTTTACATTAAGGTGGCAGAAATCTTACTTTTACCCAAAGCGTGCTAGATTTCAACAGTTTCTAGCAGTTTTGTTGTACGTCTAGAAGCGAATGCCTCTAGGAATCGCACCATGAAGGAATGCATTGATGTTTCTCAATCATTAGGGGGAAATTTAGATGGCTGTCCCCATTATGGCTACAAATACTCCAGGTAAGGATATTATATTATAACATAACCTCATTCCCAAAGTTATTTGAAGCCATCGTTCTGTGCCCTTGTCTCTGGAGCAGCAGAAAGTGAGCTAACTCTATATTTTGTGTTCCAGCCTTTTAAATATGTAAAGACTCTCTGCAAAGTCCCTTTACTTCTCCAAGATAAATATATCTGGATCCCTAAGTCACTTCTCCTAGGCTTCCAGAACTTTGACCATTTTGGTTGCCCTTGTCCTGTTTTGTCTTTCAAGAACAGCCTTAAAACACTGTGGTAAGTAAATGAAAACTGCTTTACTTCAGCAAAACATAAAGTACAGCATACTCAGTGGAATAATGCAAAAGGAAGCAAGGAAGTCTTAGGGCAAACATAGTTCTTAGTCTTTGATGAATTCCCAAATCAAATAGCAGTCCTACTTCAGACAAAGAAACAGCAATAAATCCAGATGCAGACTTGAAGCAGGCACAAGGGGAGCGAAGGCATTATAGTCAGTTTGTTGCCAGCAAGAGCTGGCTGCACCTGCTTCTGCTTTATAGCCCTGAGTCCCCTCACAGTTGCTAGGGCAGTTCCTAATTACTCAGCTACATTTCTGGCAGCTATTCTAGCTGAAAGACTCTCTGCTCTGTTTCCTTTCGCCTCTCCAGAAATGTGGGTACTTGCAAAGTCTCCTCCTCAGATTCTAATTGCCCCTCTGAATCATGAACACTTTCTTGCTACCCTTCCTTTTATGAAGAAGCGGAATCTCTAACAGCCCTTCTATGGACATTTTCCATTTGGCCAATGTCCTTCTTGAGTTGCTTTGCCTAGAACTGGACCCAGGGTTATTATTCCAGTTAAGATCCAACTAAAGCAGAATACAGGGGCACCACTACTTCTCTAAACACTATACTTCTATTGATGCAGCCTAGAATCACATTGTCTTTTTGCTGCTGCATCACATTGTTGAGTTATACTCAGCTTGTGGTTTAATGAAAAACCCTAGACCCTTTTAGATGTACTGTTTACAGGCCAGATATAACACATCTTATATTCTAATATCCGCTTTAAGTCTCCTGCAGGAGAGATAAAGCAGGATACAAATAATAATAATAATAATAATAATAATAATAATAATAATAATAATAGGATGATGATGGTGGTGGTGGTGGTGATGATGATGATATCACTTAATTCCCTGAGGCAATCTCTCCACAGAACACATCAGCACTGCCATAGATAGCCAAGGGGAAGGACTTCCATATAATAGGTAACAATCATAATGCACCCACTCCGGTTTGCAGAATATACAAATCTCACCAGTGTTTTGGGTAAGAGTTACCACTTTCCCCTCGGAGCTTCCAAATATGGCACTGATGCCCACAGTGTATTTGGTACCAGGCAGCAGATTCTCCAAATGATGAGCCCGTACATGGCCATCAAGGAGAACATTCTTAATGGTATTTCTTGCTGAAAAAAAGAGAGAGCTAAAGATGAAAAAGAATTATTCCATTTGGTTTATATGTTAAAGAAAACCCACTACATCCATCTCTCCACATTTGCAGTTTTGACTTTAGTCATCCAATGCTATGATGACAAACGTACTCTAGATCCTCCAGTCTGGCTCTATAGTCAGCTTCCTGTTGGAGATCAACCACATTCTGCACATATATTCCTCATCTAGGAAATAGATAGGCAGGAAAGCACAGAAAAGCCTTTCCCCCATTACTGAGTTGCTGAGAATTTTCCAGGCTGTATGGCCATGTTCCAGAAGCAGTCTCTCCTGATGTTTCGCCCACATCTATGGCAGGCATCCTCAGAGGTTGTGAGGTCTCTGAGGATGCGTGCCATAGATGTGGGTGAAACACCAGGAGAGAATGCTTCTGGAACATGGCCAGACAGCCCAGGAAACTCACAGCAACCCAGTAATGGTGTTATTTGCGAGTTTTCACTTTCATTGGGATGCTATGCCCCTAGTCCCAGAAAATGTGAATGGTTGACTGCAGTTGTTACTTCAGATCCCCAAATTCCTATGTTTCCGTCATTATTTCGTGTTACAATTCACCATAATGTAGTGTGAGGATGTAATCCTTCATTATTTTTTAAGGAATAACTTCAGCAATTTTCTTTTGGCTGCAAGAAAGATGTGGAAAACTATTGGTTTCAATGGCCATTTACAGTCCCTGACTTAATCTCTACAAAGCAGTGTTTTGGAGGGTAGGAACCTTCACATTTTCTGTGCAGAAAATGCTATTTCTACCCTCTTGTCAAACATTGTTGATTTCTGTGCAGAAAATAATTTTTCCTGTACAGAAAAAAAAATTGTACAAAATCTTTCAGGGTAAGAATTTTGTACAAAATACAACCCAAACTGCAAAGATTCATATTAGCCAAGGTCTCCTCTCATTAATGCCTGAAAACCCAAACCCACGCATTATAAAGCCATTTTTAAATATAATATGTCCCCTCTTTCTATGGAAATATGTTCATACTTTGGATACTGGAAACCATGAATAATAATAAATTCTATTAAAAGGAATCACTTCCACCAGAAGTTGCCATATAATCACCAGGAGGATTGAGAACATTCCCAGAAAGGACATATTTAGTCAGATGCTATTAGGTGAGACTGTAGGCCCTGCATTTCGCATTCCATCAATTTCTAGAATGTTTCACCATTCCCATTCTTACCCAAAAGAGTCCGAAATCCTAGAACTAAAAGGTCTCCTCTAAGCTGAATTCTCCTAAAATGTCATTTAGGAGACTTGTGAATTGACATGATATAATGAGCATGATTTCACTTTTGCTTTGAAATGGATTTTAGCCTAACTAGGGGCACATTTCAATATTTTTTTCTTGAGTACTTTTTCCAGTTTTTCTCTCCATTGCAGGAATGACTTTGACAATCCTGCAGTTGTTGAAGCCTGTCCACAATTCTGTACAGAAAATACAAATTTCCGCACAGGAAGATTTAGGACTTCTGTATGAAAATATTATCTCTTGCAAAGAAAATATTGCATCCTGTATGGAAAAGGTTGCTTTCTGTACAAAATAGTGATATGTGGACTTGGTGCAAATATACTTGACTGTCCAGAATTCTTGACAAGAAACATTTTTTACCATTTCTGGAATATTTCTGAAATTTCTTTCTATGCCTGAGACAATGGCAGAAATTCATCTCTACTTACCTTCCTCTTTGTCGTCTGGTTTCCAGGTGATTTTGTATTTGGTGGCCCCGGGAACCGAACTCCAAGACAGAGAGATGGAAGCACTTGTGTAAGACGCTACCTTGAAATCAGAGACATAACCCAGAGGAGCTGCAAGGAAAGACCGGTATCTCAATGAATCGAGGCCAGTGTTGATGAAATATACCTTTCCAACCTTTCTTTGGGCCTTTATACATTTTCTTTTTTAAATTTTCTTAAAATTTAACAATGTATTTCAAAATGGAAACATGTTACAATTATACAAAAAAGTTACAAAGAGTTAAATGAGTTATCAAGTTATCAATTTTTACTAACCAATCTTTTTTCTTCTTTTTAATAATATTTATTAAAACTTTTGTTAGACAGCAGACCCATAGTATTCACTATTCAGTTTTCATTAATCAATACAGTAATATTCCATGTTCAATATTCAATACAATTCTACACTACATTTTTGCATGCACTGTTATATATATATATATATATATATATATATATATATATATATATATAAAGAGTGATGGCATCAGGGCAGTGGACAAAACAACAAAACTACAGGCCCCCCAACCTCGAAATTTGACAACACAACCCATCATCCACGGCTCTAGGTTGATACAACAAAAAGAAAAGAAAACTAAAGTCCTAATTACAGAGAGAGGAATAATTGTTTTTATCCAATTGCTGCCATTTTGAAAGCTAAGTTCCGCCCACTTGGTCTCCTAGCAACCTACTCAGCCCAGGGGACAGGCACAGTTAGGCCTCACTTTTAGGCGTCTTCCACAGATTATCAAATTTTAACTGGATTATATGGCAGTGTAGACTCAAGGCCCTTCCACACAGCTATATAACCCATTTAGAATCTTATATTTTCTGCTTTGAACTCGATTATCTTGACTCCACACTGCCATATAATCCACTTCAGTGTGCATTTTATCCAGCTGTGTAGAAGGAGCCTCATATAATCCAGTTCTAAGAAGATAATTTAAGATTATCAATATACAGTAGAGTCTCACTTATCCAACATAAACAGGCCGGCAGAACGTTGGATAAGTGAATATGTTGGATAATAAGAAGGGATTCAGGAAAAGCCGATTAAACATCAAATTAGGTCATCATTATACAAATTAAGCACCAAAACATCATGTTATACAACAAATTTGACATAAAAAGTAGTTCCATGTGCAGTAATGCTATGTAGTAATTACAGTAGAGTCTCACTTATCCAACGTTCTGGATTATCCAACGCATTTTTGTAGTCAATGTTTTCAATATAATGTGATATTTTGGTGCTAATTTTGTAAATACAGTAATTACAACATAACATTACGGCGTATTGAACTACTTTTTCTGTCAAATTTGTTGTATAACATGATGTTTTGGTGCTTAATTTGTAAAATTTGTAAAATCATAACTTATTTTAATGTTTTATAGGCTTTTACCTTAACTACCACCAATTCCTTAATACTTTATTTCCCATACCACCATACTTCGCCACAGCAACGCGTGGCCAGGCACAGCTAGTGTGTGTATGTATATATATATATATATATATATATATATATATATATATATACACAGTAGAGTCTTACTTATCCAACATTCACTTATCCAACGTTCTGGATTATCCAACGCAGTCTGCCTTTTAGTAGTCAATGTTTTTGTAGTCAATCTTTTCAATACATTGTGATATTTTGGTGCTAAATTTGTAAATACAGTAATTACTACATAGCTTTACTGTGTATTGAACTACTTTTTCTGTCAAATTTGTTGTATAACATGATGTTTTGGTGCTTAATTTGTAAAATCATAACCTATTTTGATGTTTAATAGGCTTTTCGCTTATCCAACGTTCTGCCGGCCCATTTACGTTGGATAAGCGAGACTCTACTGTATATGGAAAATTACCACCACAAGAGGAAATGAAATTTTGGACAGATGATGTGTAAAAGAAATGGCTTGGGGGGAGCGGAGCATGGTGGTATGGGGACCTTTATACATTTTCACACCTATAACAGACCTGGACCAAAGATGAGTAAGCATGAAATTGAATCCCCCAAAAATAGACAAAATAATATTATTCCAGTCTATATTATGGATTAATTCAGGAATTCAGGGGAGAAAGAGGAAACAACCTTAGAACACAATTTGATCAATGGCTTTGACCCAAGGCATTTGAAAAAAAAAAAAGGGAGATCTTAGTGGGTTGTACAAAAAGGCAGATTTTCTTGCATGTTTGGAAAGCTAATAGATTGAATGTGTGAGTGTATCCTCCTTGACAACTGGGTGAAATTTTAATATTGAATTAACAAAGAAAATATATGAATGAACATGTATTTATAACATTGAAGAAGCAGAACTATTCACAGAGCACATCACCCCAAAGGTGGCTTTGTTTGTATGATTAAAGGACTTTGACCTCCATGGCTCAACGCTATGGAATCCTGGGAACTGTAGTTTTACAAGGTCTTTAGGCCTTTTGGTCAAAGAGGGCCGATTCCTGACCAAACTACAGCTCACAGGACTCCATTGCACTGATACATGGCAGTTAAAGTGCCATTAAGCTACAATCATTCTGCTGTGTAGATGCACCTTTGTGATGCGGATATACGTACATGTCCTCGCAGTAATAGTGATCCCAGGACCTTCCACTGCACCAAAAAGAACGTAGAGGGAAATCACGTATTCGGTGTCGTGGGCCAAGTTTTGCAGGTGGAAAGCCGTGGTGGAGCCGTTCAGAGCAAGCTGCCGGGGACGGTCTCTGCCAAAGAACTCTTGGGACGAAGAGAAAAAGTCAAGCAAGAAGTAGAGAAAATGCTGCAAACGCTTTCCAATGCATTTTTCTTGACTGTCAATGGGAAGGTGAATATTAAGATATCAAAACTGTGAGCCATATTCCTGATGCTAAATGCCCAGAACCCTTTCATGCTAATGACATCATTTTCCATGATTTTTTTTTCTAAAGGAAAGCAAATAATAAGTTTAGCAACTTTCTCCCCATAGCAAAAGGAAGTCTGAAAACGACACTGTTTTTTGAGTATATAAGTATTCTGTGCAAAATGTGCATGTGGTTCTTTTTGTATAGAATACTTATATGCTCAAAAACCAGTATGGTTTTCAAAACTTTGTTGTTTTTGTGTAGCAGTCAGCATTCTGTTGTGACTCAGCTGGAACCTCAGATTGACTCTGATGAGGATGATGGGATTCAGGTTCACAATCAGGTTCAAAATGTCCCTGTTGTAGAAGATGAGGAACAAGGAGTGCTAGTTCATTTTCCCACAGCAAGGAATGATGTTGTTGATACTGAAACTAGCCAGGTGCAAATAGACTTGGAAAAGGAGGACAGTTCTCAGTCTCATAATGAGGCTCAGCAAACTAACGAGCAGGCTGACCTTGACGAGAAAGGTTCCTTAGATCGAGCTGACCGTTTGGAATTCAGGGTTCGGAGGAGTGTGAGAATTGCAAACAAAAGGGAGGTCAGAGGCCAAAGAAATGCTTTCATGCTTTGCAAAGGATATTAAAGCAATGTGTTTGGAGACAAACCTTTGTCAAAGCAACTTTCATTCAACCAAGAAGCAAGCTCTCGTTTTCCTGGATTACCTTGCAGCTTTTGTGTTCATGTTCTTGGGACTTTGTCATGCTCTGTTGGGACCTTGTTTATTCCTCGTGATTTTTGGATTTGTTCTCTATGACTTTGTTTTGTAACCATTTTTTGGAACTTTACTTTTGCTTATAAAGAACCTTTTATCTTCTATTTTCTAATAAACTAAAAAGACTTCAACCTGTGTGCAGTTTGGTGTATAAAGCAAGGTGAAGATAACCTGAGGTGCGACACATTCTCTGTATAGGAAGCATCTTTATCTCAGCAGGAAACATGGCAGGCAGGGCCTTCTCAGTGGTGGGACCTAGACGACCTAGATTTCAATCCTTACATGCATCCCTGTTGAAACTCATTATATAAAACGACAATATATAGCTTTGTTTCATATATATCTATATGGTTGAATCTGTGCTTATGGAAGGTAAATTTAGAGTTCAGCCCTGCAAGCCAATGTATTCATTGCAAGGTCAAACAAACCACGAAAGCTTGGGCCACTCCATCTGCTGCTGTTTCCCCAGATAATGGAAGATAACAGCAAAGGCAAACATACTGAAACACAGCAGACCCGACTTGTCTTTGCTCCATCCATCCATCTGTTTATCTCTGCTTATCTTATCTCTCCTTTAGCAGCAACATTTCCCCTGCTGCGCTTCCCTCTCAATGCTCAGGGATAATCACCAGTCCCTTGAAAATGAACAATGAACAATGGAAGGAGAGAGAACAATGGACACCAGAAATGTTGCCAGGATTCCGCTCTGTCCACATTTTGAAGCCAAGTCACCAAATTGTCCAAACCCATGCACTGTTCTCTATCAGATATCTAAATGCTCCAGAATTTGTAGTGGCATTTCAATATTCCAAGATGGTTTAGAGAGAAAATGAGTTGAGAAAAGGTGCTTCAACATGCAGAAATCAGACACATAGTATTGAATGCATTGATCCACAAATTCCTAAAAATAAACACAAAAAGAGATGCAAACAGGTATTATGGGGGTTGAATGAAAAGTAATTCCTCCACCTTGGTAACTCCTCAACAGATGGCAGTCCTAGTCTGCAGCAGGTCCTGGCTTATTCAGTAGACTCTCCTCTACAGTTAGTTCCATTTGGTGGGGAGCCTTAGCATTGAACGGTTGTGTTGTTAAAGTGCGAAGTATTGAACCCTGCGCAGACGGGGAAGCCTTAGCATTGAACGGTTGTGTTGTTAAAGCGCAAAGTATGGAACCCTGCACAGACGGTCGGTGAATGTGACTTAAGCAACGTGCAGTCATTGAATTCTTGACAGGAGAAGGTGTCGCTCCAAAGGAGATCCATCAGAGAATGCCGGCTGTTTATGGGGATTGTGTTGATGTGAGTGCTGTGCGTCGTTAGGTGATTAAGTTTACAGATGTTGAGGTGGGAACATCTGACTTGCATGACAAACAAAGAGTTGGATGTCCTGTGACAGCAACCACTGAGTTTCACAAGCAAAAGGTTGACAGATTGATTCAGGATGATCGTTGTATCACTCAGAGAGAAATTTCAAGCATAATTGGCATTTCACAAGAACGTGTGTGTCACATTATTGCTTTGCTTGGCTATCGGAAGATCTGTGCACGATGGGTCCTGTGAGATGCCGGTTGCGGAAACAGAGTGTCGACTTCTTCCGTGATGGCTCCAGAAAACTGGTTCATCGTTGGCAGAAATGTATCCAATTGTTTGATGATGATGTGGAAAAGTGAATAGTGATGGTTCAAGAGCACATTCTAAGGATTATTTCGTTGTTTGATTTACTAAAATATTCCCATCCAAACTCAAGTAACAAAGGTGGAGGCATTACTTTTCATTCATTACTAATGCCTTTGGAGCCATCCAACTGGTTTTGATTTATGAGTGAGAGACTTCCAAGAGCCATCAACTTCAAACGATGTCTTCCACACTTGAAGCTATGGCTTCCTTGAATTGAGCTACTGTTAATGCAGTCTTCTTTTTTCCCGACTGTCTTCCACTTTATCAAATGTTATCGTGTGTCGTTTCATCTCACAATATATCTATCCAAAGTGTGATTGCTTTAGACTTGGCTTCCAGACCAAAATAGACCAAGGTTTGGAACCCAAGTTCTATGCAGGCTTGACCTTGAAGGAAATGGGGGTGGCAACGGTCAACATGGGCTGGTTCATGAGGTCACGAAGAGTCAGAAGCAACGGAATGAATAAACAACAAAAACCTCTTCCCTGCCTTATTTGTGTTTTCTGTTGAAGTGGGAATGATTGTATATAGAGTTGTTTAAATGTAATTGAGTTATAGTGGTGCAATGTGAGCTGGAGATTGCATCATGCACTGTCTGCTGTCCACTATGCGAGTATGTAAAGAGTTAACTGTGTATTGCATCAGACAGCAGAGGTGGTTATAAATAGCTCCCTGTTATCTGTTATCTCTCTGGTCTCTGCTCTCTGCCTCTCTGCACTCTGTCTGTATATATCATCTTGAGAGTCATCCGTTTGTTAGTAAATCTTTTGTAGAAAGCCAAACAGGCTTCAGCCTCGTTATTGGTACCAGTGATTCTTCGTTGATCTTCCGCTGCATGTGCGTTTATCCAAACCGCGCGCTCTGACATTTTCTGCAGGAATCATAGACATCATTATGGTCCTACCAAATAATAAAAGATCAGGCAGTGTAGTCTTATAGATTTGGGAATATTCCCAGCTATCCTTGATTACCTGGAGTCGGCCCCCATGTCACTCGGTATCCCGCTGCTCCTGGGACTGAATTCCAGAAAACCAAGGCGGAATTGGTGGTGATATCTGTTGCTTTCAGAATCTGCACAGCGCTTGACGACACTGTAAAGAACAAAGAAGTTAGCGGAAGCATCAGACTGAATTCCATGCCTCTGCGGCACATTTTTGGTGCAGTAACAGTACTCTAAGTGGAGAGTTACTTACAAGTTGTTGCTTTAGCCATTATTATGGGGCCCTCAGTGGCGCCGAAGATGGGGTTAACCGTGACGGTGTATTCGGCCCCAGGTTGCAGACCTTGGATCATGTAGTAGCTGTACGTTTCACCCAAATTGACGTTCTGAACACTGCCTTCTGTAACCCAGAGAGAAATGACATCAGTGGAAAAACTCCGTGCCATCCCCTTTTTAGGACACAAAGGGTCTCTCAATGCATGGAATCAATTCCACCATTTTAAACCATAGAAACAATAGAAATGATAATTCAAAAGTATATGATACAGCTTAACAAGCTAAAGCAAGACAATTATAGTTAGATAAAACAGTTGAGAAGTCAGCATGACATATTGAGTATTGGACTATGATTTCATAGCCTAGGATCTGAATCTCCAATCAGCCATTTTTTCTATTATTATTATTATTATTATTATTATTATTATTATTGACACAAAAACATTGTATGACACAGCAAACAAGATAGATATGCTGGATTTCGTATCACAAAATCACAAGTCGAACACTTCTCAAGTGTCTAGGACTGTGTGATGTATTTTCGGATGATGCGTGCGGATCCCAGTTGGGTGGCCTTTTGCAGTTGGCAGATCATGATTTTGTCAATGTCTATTGTTTCCAAATGCCGGCTGAGATATTTTGGCACAGCACCCAGTTGGCCAATCACCACCGGGACCACTTGCACTGGTTTCTGCCAGAGTCTTTGAAGTTCAATCTTGAGGTCCTGATAGCGGCTGAGTTTTTCCTGTTGTTTTTCGACTGTCACCTGGGATGGCAACATCAATGATCCAAACCTTTTTCTTTTCCACAACTGTGATGTCTGGTGTGTTGTGTTCCAGAACTTTGTCAGTCTGGATTCGGAAGTCCCACAGTATCTTTGCGTGCTCATTTCCCAATACTTTTACAGGTTTGTGATCCCACCAGTTCTTTACTGCAGGGAGGTGGTACTTGAGACATAAGTTCCAATGAATCATTTGGGCCACATAGTTGTGCCTCTGTTTGTAGTCTGTCTGTGCAATTTTCTTACAGCAGCTGAGGGTATAACCAATGGTTTCATCAGTTTCCTTTCACAGGCTGAAATATTATTATTGTTGTTATTATTATTATTGAGTTGCTATGAGTTTTCCAGCCTGTATGGCCCTGTTCCAGAAGCATTCTCTCCTGACATTTCTATGGCACATTTATGGCAGGCATCCTGAGAGGTTGCGAGGTCTGTTGAAAACTAGGCAAATGGGGTTTATATATCTGTGGAAGGTCCAGGGTGGGAGAAAGAACTCTTATCTGCTTGAAGCAAGTGTGAATGTTGCAACTGGCCACCTTGATAAGCCTTGCAGCTTCAAAGCCTGTCTGCTTTCTGCTTGGGGGATCCTTTGTTGGGAGGTGTTAGCTGGCCCTGATTGTTTCCTGTCTGGAATTGCACATGGCTGTCTGAGAGAATGAATCTCTGCTTTTTGGTGGTTTGATGTGGGTAAACTTTGTTTTTTGCACAAAAATTATGAAAAATATTGTGCATACCTTCAGGCTATATACATACAGTAGAGTCTCACTTATCCAACACGCGCTTATCCAATGTTCTGGATTATCCAACGCATTTTTGTAGTCAATGTTTTCAGTACATCATGATATTTACTAAATTCGTAAATACAGTAATTACTACATAGCATTACTGCGTATTGAACTACTTTTTCTGTCAAATTTGTTGTATAACATGATGTTTTGGTGCTTAATTTGTAAAATCATAACCTAATTTGATGTTTAATAGGCTTTTCCTTAATGCCTCCTAATTATCCAACATATTCGCTTATCCAACATTCTGCCGGCCCGTTTATGTTGGATAAGTGAGACTCTACTGTGTATATATATCATAAATTGCTTTTGTGTTTAGACTTGAATTTCCAAGATATCTCATTATGTATGTAAATGCAAATAAAGGCATTTGAAAATCCAAAAATTCCAAACTCCAAAACACTTCTGGTCTTGAACAAGGGATGCACAACCTCTGTAGTAAAGCCAGATAAATGTAATCCTACGCTAGATGGCAATATATCCTCATGTTTCTGGCTACGGTACTTCCGCGCTCTCTTTACTCAGCCCTTCAAAGATGCTGCAATGTTAGTATTGTTTATCCTCCCCTCCCATCCTGGTTTATTATTTTAACAAAACCAAACAAAGCCTCTTTTCTTGTTTGAAACGCAAACGCACCTGGTGTCTCTTGGGCACAGAGGTTAAGCAAACAACATGCATGCTTTGTAAGGGAAATGTGCTATTGCAACAATTTATAATGATGTGTATAGCTCATTTGTTCTTTTTCTGAGTCCCAGGAGGAGCAATCTTTGCTGAGAGGTATTTGGGCATGCAGGGGAGGAACAAGTGAATTGCGTGATGCTCCTGGAGCCATTTGAAATTTCAGGTGATAGCTCAGGTAACAAACTCCCTCTCTTTACAAAAGATGATTGCATATTTCTCCATGGTATTATGTAGTCCTTGCTGCTGCACACTTTTTCCATTGCAAAATCCTGGCATTCAACCTGTGTGTTGTGTTGCACCATGATGTGGGTTCAGGATCTTGCAAGATCTTCACTGTTGTTTTCACTTCACTTCTTCACTTCACATTATTTCTTAATTAGTCGCTCTCCACCAGCATGCTCCGAGTGACTTATAATTTAAAATATCATTCCACAATATAAAAACATTCAACAGTGACTATTTGGCAAATTAGATCTGATTCACTTAAATGCACAACCAAACAGCCAAGTCTTGAGCGCTTTTCCAAAAGGTCGCAACTCCGACATTGCTCTAACATATGGAGGCAATGAGTTCCACAGAATTGGAGCATCGGCCGAAAAGGCTCTACGCCTTGTAGCTTCCAGGTGTACCTCCCTAGGGCCCGGTACGTATAGGAGATTTTCCTGGGAAGATTGAGGTGACCACGGATGGAAAAAAGGAATGAGGCAGTCCATAAGATATAATGGTCTTTGGCCATTTCGAGCTCTAAATGTCAGGATCAGTATCTTGTAAGAGATCCGATGTTCTATTGGTAGCCAATGCAGTTGTTTCAGAATTGGTGTAATATGGGATATAGATGATCCCGCTAGCAGCCTGGCCACCGCAGTTTGGACCATTCGGATCTTCTGGGGTTTTGTCTTCGGAAGGCCAACATATAAGGCGTTACAATAATCCAACCTAGTGGTGACTGTTGCATGGATTACCATTGCCAATGCTTCTGTCGAAAGGTAGGATGCCAATTTCCTTGCCTGGCGAAGATGAAAAAAGGCCTGCTTACTTATAGTAGTGATCTGGGATGAGTCCAACACAACCCCAAGGCTTTTAACAGTCACAGACGGAACCAGAACTTCCCCATCAATGTCAGGCAGTGACTGGATTAACTCTGGTGGCTGGCTGGGTCAGAGTATCTCCGTTTTTGCGGGATTCACTTTTAGTCTACTCGCTCGCAGCCAACTCATCACTGCTTCCAAACACAGCTTAAAGTTCTCAGGAATCGTGGTTGTCCTAGGTTCATCATCCGATCAAAAGCAATTACATAGGTACAAACCACCAAATAGACTGGGGATAAACCTACACTGTGTAATTAATACAGTTTGACACAATTATAATCGTCCTGGCTTAATGCTCTGGAATCCTGGAGTTTGGTGACGCACCAGCATTCTTTGGCAGAAAAAACTCCTTGCAAAACTACCATTCTCATGATTCCATTGCATTGAGTTAAAGTGGTGTCAAACTGGATTTATTCCACAGTGTAGATGCACCCAGACAAATACATGGGGACACAAAAGAGAGTTGGAAGAGACCTCAATGGTCATTCAGTCAACCCCATTCTGCCGTACAGGAACACACAATCCAAGCCCTCCCAACAGAGGGCCATCCAGTCTCTACTCAAAAACCTCCAGAGAAGGAAACTCCATTATATCTTTCTCTCTTTGTCTGTTTCTCTCTGTTTTCCCATATCATCCTTCAACAGTTGATGCTTTCCTGGTCCCTCTTTAATTATAAAGAGATGATTGATTGATGATAGCTAAATGGATAGATACTAGATACATAGATAGACACTCCTGGAAATACAGGTTGGCCTTTCCCACCTGAAGACACCCATGTCAGTCTGTATCCAGATGCTCCCCTGACCTGCGTCCATCTGGCCTGGATGGTATTGGTTGTCTCATTTTGGAGCCAGATGTGTTTTACGGGCAATAGTTTCACTGCAAAAGACAATAAAGAACATGTTGAAGATCCCTCTACTGCAATGATGGGCAACCTTTTGCGCTTGGTGCGTCAAAATTCACCAAAAAACCTAGCATGACTTGGGTGGTCACTTCGAGAAAAAAACCCATAATTTCGCAATATGTATAGTTTAAATAACAAAAATATATAATTGTAATATATAACTGTATCTAATAAATCAAAAACTATTTACTACCATTATTTCCATGTACAACAATCTATGGTACCTCTTGCAGTTTCCACGCTGATTTCTCTCTATTGTAGTTTCAATGTAGTCATGAGCAATGAATAATATAATAATAATATAATAGTAATAATATGATAATATACTACAATAATAATAGAATAATAATAGAATGATATAATGATAATGTAATGTGCATAATTCCCATGGAGTAAACAACAAAACCACTGGACCAAATCACACCGAATTTGGCCACAAAAGACATAGTCATCCAATCAATCTGCATGCGGCAGCGTGTCAGCAAAAATGGCTAGGCGTGTCAGTGCTGACACACATGTCATAGGTTGGCCATCACTGCTCTACTGGCTACAGTTACCTGTGTATTAACTTTAAATGAGAGAAGAGGGAAATACTACATAAATATGACAAAATCGATATAACTTCATAAAAGTTAGGGTTTTTATGGGTTACAACTCTCAATATCCTCATGCTGGCTAGAAGAATTTGGCTTTGGTCATCCAAGACAACCTGATGTTCAAAGCTCTCATTGGGCTGGGCTTTAGCACAGCTGTTAAATCACCAGCAGTAATAAGATCTACCAAGAAAAAGGTGGCCAGTTTGAAGCCCAGTCGGGGTGAGCACCCAACTGTCGAGCCCAGCTCACTGTTTATTTAAGCAGTTTGAAAACAGCTTAGAGCGGTAAGTGGAGAAATTAGGTACTGCAAATTGCGGGGGAAGTATTTTATGACACCATAAAAAACAAGACCAGAAATGTGGTGACCAAAAGGAAAATGGAAGTCCTGATGGCTCTTCATCATAGCGAATGGGGCAACAGCACTCCCCTACTGACTGCATGCATTTCGGAAGCATGTCTGAAGAATAGCCCAAAGGAGAGGACTTACAAGTTCTGCCCATTGTTGACACTGGTTGGCTTGGACCTTCTGGGTAGACTGCATAAATGCTGATGGTATAATCCTTATCCTCTTGCAGGTTCTCCAGAAGGTGTGAGGAGAAGCCGCTTCCTAGGATCTTCTCGGAGGTCACCCCAGTCTTGTTGGCTGTGGGACAGAAAGCAGCAAAGGCCACAAATCACATAAGATGAGTCTCAAAAAGTTCTCAAAATATTGTTGGTGGATTCATTTTATCCCATGCAAAGCTGGGGGGGGGGGGTTTGTACTGGGAGAAGGTTGGACTAGTAAAAGAGAGGGTTCCATAACTGGGTTGTAAACTGAAAGAGAAGAATAGAAAACTTACCCAAGGATTAAGTGCCTTCCTTGAAGAGGTCTTCAAAAGCCTCAACCATGTTCTCTCTAGCCATAAAAAGCCCAATTTTCTTGAACAAACGTTCACAAAAATCCATCTAAGCTTCAATTGACCGACTTACATTTGGGGATGTAGATCTTATAGCCCTCCAGTTTCCCTAATGGTGGAGTCCAGGCGACCTTGAGGCTTGAAAGTCCTTCTTCAATGACCCGGAAATTGGTCACCGGAGGAATGGATGCTTTAAGATAAGAATATACAGACATATGTACCAGCCAAAGTTTTGCAATTTCCAAGAAAGGACTTTCTTCCAGTTTCACGGCCATATAGGTTTTAGAATCACAGCAGGCATGGGCAAACTTCAGCTCTCCAGGTGTTTTGGACTCCAACTCCCACGATTCCTAACAGCTGGTAGGCTGTTAGGAATTGTGGGAGTTGAAGTCCAAAACACCTGAAGAGCCGAAGTTTGCCTATGCCTGAATCACAGGATCCTCAAATCAGAAAAGATCCCAGGAGGCCATCCAGTCCAATCCTATTCTGAAACACGGAAAGACACAATCCAAGCCCTCCTAGCAGGTGACCATTTAGTCTGTTTAAAAACCTACAGAGAAGGAGAATCAATCAATCATGTTCCAAAGCAGCACATTCCAATGTTGAACAGTTCTGATAGTCAGGCAGTGCTTCCTAATGTTTTGGTGGATCTCTTTTCCTATGATTTGAACCCATCATCCAGGTTTCTAGGTCAGCAGAAAACAAGCTTGCCCTTTCCTTAATGTGGCGTCCTTTCAAATGTTTAAACATGGATATTCATCTTTCTTCTCAATCTTCTCTAGGCTAAACATCCCTATGTGAGATAGAAATACTGTTTGATGAACATGTAATAATACTGATAGTACCCGGATATGACTGTGAATGTCATGATGCAATACTAAGGGAATGTGGTAATGCCCGAGTCATAACTAAGTGAGGGTTATTGCAAAGGGGTTGCATCAGCCAGTGTCCATTATGGATGACCCATCAGCAGGTGGCTATATAAGGAGGATCAAACAATCCATCTTTGGGGTTGTTGTATGTTTTCCGAGCTGTATGGCCATGTTCGAGAAGTATATTTCTGGAACATGGCCATACAGCCCGGAAAACATACAACAACCCTGTGATCCCGGCATGAAAGTCTTTGACAACACAATCCATCTTTCTCTCTCCTTTGTGACTCAGTGTGAATATCTGCCTATGTTGTAGTTGACTATCTGATGACTCTGATTATTTCCAAATACAAGGAATGAGTATCTATATACTTGTATATATTGTAACAGTGAAGATTAGAGCCTCTGGAAATTTTGGATGAAAAGCTGAATCTGTGAGTTTACTGAACAGTGTGTGTAGATAAGGTCAGTTGACTCTGCTGATAAATGGGGTGAAAGGACTGTGCAGTATTTTGATTGCTTCCGGGAACTTGCTATCCAGCTTCCAGTGGTTCAGTGACGCCGCGATTTGGAAACTATAAATCACTTCATGGCCAACAACCTAGCCCCTTAAACTATTCTTTGAGGGATTCAAAGTTTCCGGGCCTTTGATCAAGTTGACCGCTCTTCTCTGGACACCTTTCCTCTTGTCCATATCCTTCTTGAATTGCTTTTTCCAGAACTGGACACAAGGTTATTCTAGGTGAGGTCTGACCAAAGCAGAAGAGAATAGGACTATGGCTTCCCTTGATCTGGACACTGTTGGTGTATTTTGGTGTTTGGTGAAATGTTGAATCAAGTGTTTTGCTGTTGGAGTTTTGCAACTGTGTATTCCAGCATGCTTTCTAGCAGCACACGGGTTAATGGCAGGCCAGTTTGAGGGATAGCCTGCCTAGCCAATAGGTCAAGCCTTCCGGTCTCAGAGGGCAGACAGGACGTTCGTCATTCTGCTCTGGAATGTGGGAGTTGCCAACTGAAAGAGCTTCGCTGACGGCAAAGAGTAAGGTCATGCTTTGCCTTGCTTAGGAAAGCATGAGCCCTATGAGCGATGGACTTTGTAACTGTAAATATTTTGTATATAATAAAGCCTAAGAACCGCTGCGTTCAGCTGAATTATGACTGTGGTGTCGTTTGTTGGTGCTGCTAAGCTGGATGCTTGAGCAGTCTGATGAAGGATGGATTGGTGAGAGGCCTGGCTCACCAATAAATCAGGGTGGTTCAGAGCTGATTAACCCCCTGACAGACACTACATTCCTCTGGATGCAGTTTCGAATCGCATTGGCTGTTTTAGCTGCTGCATCACACTGTTGGCTCATGTCCATCTTGTGGTCTACTAAGACTTCTAAATTCCTTTCACATGGACTCTTTTCAAGCCATCCTATAACTGTGCTTTTTCTTTTATTCAGCACTAAGTATAGTTTCTTTCTTTTCTCCTTGTTGGAAATTGTTTAGTTAGTTTTGATGCAGTTCTCCGATCTGTTGATGTAATTTTGAAGGTGAACCAATGATGTCGTGATAGTAAGAACTGCTCACCAGTGGAAGAAATTCTCTTAAAACAATGGTTCTCAACCTGGGGTCGCCAGATATTTTTGGTCTACAACTCCCAGAAATTCCAGCCAGTTTACCAGCTGTTAGGATTTCTGGGAGTTGAAGGCCAAAAACATCTGGGAACCCACAGATTGAGAACCACTGCCTTAGAAGATGGACCCTACTTTCTTAGTGGCTTTTAAAACAGTG
Organism: Anolis carolinensis; assembly: GCF_035594765.1. Classification (NCBI taxonomy): domain Eukaryota; kingdom Metazoa; phylum Chordata; class Lepidosauria; order Squamata; family Anolidae; genus Anolis; species Anolis carolinensis. The sequence goes on along the minus strand of NC_085845.1, from coordinate 200,328,507 downwards.
GTTGGATGTCCTCTTGTCAGTAGATTTCCTGCATCAACAGGGAACCAGACTCTCAGGATTCCTTCCAACATTATCCATAATTCTATGGGATGATCGCAGTAATCCCGAATCCCATGCCCATGCCATAAAAACCACCTTGTGATAACAAAGCCGCATGTAAACATTGGCTGAGCCTTCCATTCAGGGGAATATCTCCAGGCCGGATTATAAATCAAATGGACAAGTCAAGGAAGAACAATTTACTCCCAAGCTTCCTCTTGGCAAAGCCGCTTAAGATGTGTGGAAATCCACACCTCTCCTGACACATCGGCTCACCGTAAGCATCTACCTCTGAGGTGCAAAGCAATGCTTCCAAACTAGCCTGCAGCTGCTGGACAGTGCAAAGAAATGTCCTAAGCAATGCATTGACTTGAAATCCCAGAGACATTGTTTGGGAAGGTGAGGTTTTTTGCTCTACATTTCCTAGAAATTTTCCAATCCCGGCAACGACACTGATGCTACTGCCTGGAGAATTTGAGAAATCATAGCTCCTGTCCCAAAAAGAGCAATTGGCATCCTGTTATCTGATGGTGCATTTGCATTGTAGAATTAATTGAGGTTGTCACCACTTTTGCTGCTATAGTTCAATGCTATGGAGTCACAGGAGCTGTAGTTTGGCAAGGCACCAGCCCTCTTTGACAGAGAAGGCTTAAGACTTTACAAAACTCCAGTTCCCAGGATTCCATAACCCCAAGTGATGGCAGTACAAGTGGTGTCAAACTGCATTCATTCTACAATGTAATTTCATAATCATCATCATCATCATCATCATCTTTATTTCTATCCTGCCTTTCTCTCCATGGGGACTCAAGACAGCTAACAGTGATGTGGCACAATGTAATAGAATTTTAAAAGAGGCAAATACATATACATTAGGGTTGTGCATTCGGGGTAAACCCTGACCCGTTTTGTGTCCCGGCTTTCAGTGGGGTCCCGATCCATTTTTTGGGAGCCTCCCAAAATTGGGAGGCCAGATACAGTAGAGTCTCACTTATCCAACATTCGCTTATCCAACGTTCTGGATTATCCAACACATTTTTGTAGTAATGTTTTCAATATATCATGATATTTTTGTGCTAAATTCATAAATACTGTAATTACTAGATAGCACTACTGCGTATTGAACTTCTTTTTCTGTCAAATTTGTTGTATAACATGATGTTTTGGTGCTTAATTTGTAAAATCATAACCTAATTTGATGTTTAATAGGCTTCTCCTTAATCTCTCCTTATTATCCAATGTTCTGGCGGCCCATTTATGTTGGATAAGTGAGACTCTACTGTATGTGTTTTCACTCTCCAGTATCAAAAGATCAATTTTCTATTGGCCCATTACTGCAAGGGGCTTCCCACCCAGGCTCCTCTTCCTGGGACGCACTTTAAGGAGGCTTCTTCTTACCTGGTGTTTCTACTCTAGAGCAGGCACTCGGCTGCAGGCCCTGGCTGGCATGGGCATTCTTGCATGGGCCCCTTACTTCCAAAGGGAGTAAGAGGCACTCGGCTGCAGGCCCTGGCTGGCATGGGCATTGTTGCATGCCACACAGGCACTCTCTTTCCAAAGAGAGTGGCGTGAATTGTGAGATTTTAATAATTTGATTTCAATTGTCGGTTTTTTTTAATGTCTTGGGTTTTAATGTAACTCTTTATTTTATTGTATGTATGTTTATGGCATCAAATTGCTGCCTTTCTGTAAGGCCGCTCTGAGTCTCCTTCGGGGTGAGAAGGGCAAAATATAAACAAAAAAGAGGCGATTGTCTGCAGGCCATGGCAGGCTCAGGTGCTCTGGACCTGCATGCCACACATACTCTCTCTAGAGTAAGAGGCGCTCGGCTGCAGGTCCTGGCAGGCGCGGGCACTCTTGCATGCCACACAGGAGCTCCAATGCCTGCTAGGGCCTGCAGCTGAGTGCCTTGTACTCTGTGATGTCAAAAAGCAGACCAGGAGCTGGGATCCTGTCCTGTTTGCTCCTGTTCCATGATCCCAAGGAAACAGAAGACACAAAAGAAACAAAGGAAATGGGGGAGGCTAATTCTGCTCACAACTCTACTATACATTTAAACATAGAAATTAAATAAAATTACATTATGAGTGTAAATGTTAAAATAAAAAACAATTAAAATTACATTTTAAAACTTAAGAGATCTTTGTGTTTATCAGCCTGATGCATGCTCGTTCCCACCCCCAAAATAACAAGAAACAATGCAACATTAATTTAAAAACTGGCTTAAAATTAACATATCCTAAAAATCTCCCTTGCAATGCATAGTAATAATTAATATACTGTGTTAACTTTTATTTCAACCAGGGGTGCATTTACACTATGGAACGAATGCAGTTTGACACCACTTTAAAGTATTATAGCATTATGCTACAGAATCAAGAGAGTTGCAATTTAGTATTGGTGTCTCATCAAACTACAAATCCCAGGAATCCACAACATTGAATCATAGCATTGAACTGCATTCATTCTACAGTGTAGATGTATTCTAAGATATTCTTACACATTCACTGATGTCTATTTAACACCTGCAATGTTTTTCTAAGGCAATGAAACATCTACATAAGTTGGTGGAATACGTCAAAGTAAATCAAACCCTTCTGAGTTTGAATTCTCCTTGCTGGTGCTCTATGTTACTTTACTTGTCAACAGGAGTGTTTGTGTGTGTATGTGTGTGTGCTAAAACTACCTAGGAGGATGCGTTTGAAAAGGGCAAACTCACTTGTTTTGCCTTTGACGGTTGCTGGCTCTCCGAGAACGTCGGCGTAGACTGCCAAGACGGTGAAGAAATATTTCGTGTTAGGTTTCAGATCTGTCACAAACACTGTGCTCTCGCTGGCATCCAAAACAATCTGTCATATGCGACACACACATACACAAAAGGGAAGAGAGCATATGTACACGCATGAACGCTTTGCAGGTTTCCCTTCGCTGGCGTGTCTCAAAATAAAAGTAGTGGATGGAATCCCATTCGGGGAGCCTTTATAGCACTGTGTTTCCATTTCATTGCATCTTAGGGTGAATCTACACAGTAGAATTAATGCAGTTTGGCATCACTTTGATTGCTATGGCTCCATGCAATGGGCTTTTAGACTTACCAAACTACAGCTCCTATGATTTCATACCATCGAGCTATGGCAGCTAAATTGTGTTGTGGTTCAGTCTGATGATGAAGGGGGATTTGGGTTTGCACAGTCTGAAACTGAGAATGTTAGACAGTCTGAGCAGCCAGATATTCTGAGCAAGCAGCAGGCAGGCAGCCAAGACGGTCAGGATGCGATAACAGAGGCTTCAGATCAGAGTGACCTTTCCCTGCTCTCAGAACAGGAGGGCAGGGAAAGTCAACAATAGCCAGGTGGTTCTGAAAGTGATAATGAGGAAGCCCAATTAGACGGAGAAACAAGCCTTAGTCTGAGAACGAAACTCCCTAGACATTCGCTACAGATTGCTGCCAAAAGGCTGGGAACCCAAGGTCAAAGGAATGCCTTCATGTCTTGTAAGAATGGGGGAAATGGGGGGACACATTTCAGATCAAGCAACTTTGTGTTCAGAGCAAGATCTCCTGCTTTATTTCTGTTTTCAAGCCTCAAGTCTTGGTTCAAGTTTCTATGGTCTTCTTGTCTTCATGCTCCTGTTTGTATCATATACTTTGGATTTTGCTTTAAAGATCATATTCCTGTTTTAAGCCTTGTGTTCTAAGGAGTTACTTGCTGTTTTTGGGACATTGAACTCTGTTTGGATTACTGCATTTCCATTTGGATTATTGCATTTCCTTATTGCTTTTTGCCTTACTTTTGCTACCTTTTTATCAATAAACTTTTTACTGTATATCAAGTCTGTCTCAGTGGTGTGTGTTGAGAGCAAGGTGGACCCTCACTGGGGCTCAACAAATTGGTGCCAAACCGCCTTGATTCTACAGTGTAAATGTGCTTATAGACATGTCTAAATTCAATTCTTGCAGGTAATAATACATTAAAAATATTTTAAATATATATATTTTATTAACATTCAGGCTTTAGTTCAAACTTTATGGAAACTAAAACCATTAAATTCAATGGAAAATCTATGCACCTAGCTAAAACACTTCACAGCATCCCTGGCTCGAATGTAAAAACTTTTTTAAAAACTTGCAAAACTACAACTCCCAGGCTTCCACAGCATTGAGCCATGGCAGTCGAAGTGGTGTCATTCTACAATGTAGGTGCAAGCTCTAGCAAGGAATTCCAAGTGCGTAAATTGTACATCCCAAGGTTTCATAAGGTGGAAACATGGCAGTAAAGTGAAACCGTGGTGCCATATATGCGGTGCAAAAGGGCAGGGTAAGGCGACCAATAGACTCTTTCCACACAACTGTACCTGTCGCTGATCCATTGGAACATCTTGCCCAGGAGCAGAGAGTGAATCAAAGAGGACTTGGTAGCCGGTCACTTTCCCGTTGGCTGGTGTCCAGGTGAGTCTCAGAGAGTTGTAGTTTTGCTCACTGACAGTCAGGTCCCGTGGTTTTGTTATCTTCTCCACTGCAAGGAAAAGAATGGAAGCTGAGCGAAACTCCAGGTCAAGAGGGTAGCAGACAGGAGGTGCCTCTACACTGTAGAATTCATGCAGTTTGACACTACGTAAACTGCAGTTTGACACTACGTAAATTCATGCAGTTTGACACTATGTAAACTGTCATGGCTCAGTGCTATGGAATCCCAGGAGTTGTAGACTTACAAGGTCTTTAGTCTGCCAAAGAATGTGGAACTACAACTCCTAAGATTCCACAGCATTGCGCCATGGCAGTGAAAGTGCTGTCTGCATTAATTCAGATGCACTCCAGGAGGATCTTTCCACAGCACACATTTAGGTCCCTGCTACACTGCCTTATATCCCAGGATTATCTGCTTATCCCAGATTATCTGGCAGTGGAGACTCATACAATCCAGTTCAAAGCAGATAACCTGGGATCAGATCCTGAGATATAAAGACAGTGCAGAAGGGGCCTTAGAGAACTATAATTCCACTTTAACTGTAATGGCAACATCCTATGAAATTCTGAGATTTGTGGTTTAGGGAGCAGTGTCTGGCATTCTCAGCCCAAGAGTTCTAATGCCTAGCCAAACTACAAGTCCCATGATTCTATCGAATACAGACATTAAAGTTAAAGTGGAATCAGAGTACTAGGGTGCATCTTCTACACTGTGGTATTAATGCAGCTTGATGTCACTTTAACTGACATGCCTCAATGCTATAAAATCCTGGGAATTGTAGTTCTACAAGGTCTTCTTTGCCAAAGAGTGATTCTCTAGAGCAGTTGTTCCCAACCGTTGGTCCTCCAGGTGTTTTGGACTTGAGCTCCCACAATTCCTAACAGCTGGTAAGATGACTGCAATTTCTTGGAGTTGAAATCCAAAACACCTGGAGAACCAAAGGTTGGAAACCACTGGTGCATCATACTGTTGACTCATGTTCAGCTCTGGTCACCTGAGACTCCACAATCCCTTTCACGTGGACTGTTTTCAGTCCAGGTGTCGCCCATTTCATGTCGGTGCATTTCAATTTTTTTCCTGCCTAAGTGGAGTACCTTGTATTTCTACCTGTTGAATAACAGGTGTGAAAGACAGGACTTTGGACTCACCATTCTCTCTCTGCTTGACCGGTTGTGGAGGCTCTGAAGCGGTGATGCAAAGTCGCCTGGAGAGCTTTCGGGAAAGGCTGCCGAGCTGCTGGAAGTCTTCGGCATAAAGCACGTGCTCCTCTACAGGGTCGGATGCTATTTTCCGTAGCTCATTCCGATCTGCATTTTTAATTCCTTGTTTATAGGAAGAGAAGAAGGGAGCAAAGCAAAGCAGACTCAGTTCAAGGTTGTCTCATTTTGAAAGCTAAACAGGTTTCACCCTGGTTAGTCCTTGGATGGGAGAGCAGAAAAATAATACCAAGATATTCTAGGGTTTAGTTTTCTCTTTTTTTGTTCTGGTCATGAACCAAAACAAACCAATATACAATGGGCTAGATCAATGATGGGCAACCTTTTGCGCTTGGTGTGTCAAAATTCACCAAAAAACCTAGCATGACTTGGGTGGTGTGTCACTTCGAGAAAAAAACCATAATTTCACAATATGTATAGTTTAAATAACAAAAATATATAATTGTAATATATAACTGTATTCAATAAATCAAAAACTATTTACTACCATTATTTCCATGTACAACAATCTATGGTACCTCTTGCAGTTTCCATACTGATTTCTCTCTATTCTAGTTCCAATGTAGTCATGAATAATGAAAATAATAATAATAATAATAATAATAATAATAATAATATAGTAATAATATAATATACTACAGTAATAATAGAATAATAGAATAATAATAGAATATATATATATATATATATATACACACACACACACACACACACACACACACACACACACATACATATATATATACATAATTCTCATGGAGTAAACAACAAAACCACTAGACAAAATCATACCAAATTTGGCCACAAAAGACATAGTCATCCAATCAATCTGCATGCGGCAGCGTGTCAGCAAAAATGGCTAGGCGTGTCAGTGCTGACACGCATGTCATAAGTTGGCCATCACTGGGCTAGATGGTACAATGCCTGGCTTAGTATAATACTGCTTTCTTCGTTCCTAAAGGCTATCAAGCTGGTCTTGGAAGCATGTGAATATCATATCTGAGCATCCCAAAACTGAAAATTATTATCATACAAAACCAGCCTTTTTTTTTTTTGCACATCTGTGCAAGAAAACATGCATTTTTCTCTGCAGAATACCTCTTGCACTGCATTTCAAGATGTTTGAATACATGGAGAGGGCAGAGATAACGTTTGCTTTTGTGAGATAATTACTCAAATCTTTTCTTTTTGCATGGAAGGGCAAAACTGTCAAGGGACTGCATCCTCATGGCACTTTGCAGATGGTTCCCTGGTACCAAAACTATTGAACCTCCCCTGGAATATCATGGTGATATTAGTAAAGTGCTTGTATTTCTACCAGACATACCCACTGTAAACACTGTTACTCCTGCGTCCTTTAGGAGCGCTGCCAGCTCTTCGACAGAATTGGAAGATTTGCCTTCTGTAATTAAAATGACTACCTGCAAATGAAACATGGTTCAATTAAAAATAGCAAAATAAAGCTGGAAAAATTCCACTCAAAGATTCCAGGTCCTTTGTTTCATTATTTGCCACTTCTCTCCATCAAAGCCACATCATCCAGTCAGCACCTCTCTGCCAAATAAGGTAATGGCGACATTCTTCTGCAAAAATCCTTAATAAGAAAACCTCAGGATAGTGTACAGTAGGTCCTCTAATTCAGTGGTTCCCAACCTTATTTTGACCAGGGACCACTTTGACCAGGGACCACTTTCCAACATTAGTCTCAAAAAGGTTATGAAACAGTTTTTGGTCAACTTTAGATTCAGTTTGTTTGTTTGGGGTGCTGATTCAGAAAATTGCATTGGCTAGACCACATCAGCTCTAGTTTCTGATACAGAACATATGCCATCCAGCAGTCACCATCTGCTTGTCCACAGAAATCCATATTTAATAATCTAGAACTGATGTGGTCTAGCCAATGCAATTTTCTGAATCAACCCTCCAAATAACCCCAGGAACAGGCCTAAAAACAAAGACACAAAGGTGCCACATGGAACGGCTCCACTTGGAGGAGAGGAGGAGGAGGAGAAGCAGCAGTCAGGAGGCTTGTCATGCCTTTTGTAGGTAGTTAGCCTCTCCCCTCCTAAAATCTCAGTTGCCTTGGCATTATAAGAGGGCTTCACTAGACCAGTCATTTTTGTCACAACAATGTAGTAACACTGAGGCTGCAGACCATATTTTAGTTCTTGCGGACCACTGGTGGCCCATGGACCACAGGTTGGGAAGCAGTGCTGTAATTGGAAAAAAATTATAAATTAAAAACCTTGCTGTTTTAACTTGGGAGAATATTTCTCTAAGGATCTTTAGATCCTCCAGCGTGACTCAGTGGTCAACTTCCAGCAGAGGCTGACCACATAATTGCCTAGATGAGTTCCCTGTTGAAACTTCTAGATCTTTCAGCATGACTTTATGGAGCCGCGGTGGTGCAATTGGTGGTGCCACAAGGTGGCGCCTTGTGCTGGCTGAACTGCTGACCTGAAGGTTGGTGATTTGAATCAAGGTGAGCTCCCATCTGTCAGCTCTAGCTTGTGGGGACATGAGAGAAGCCTCCCAGCAGGATGGTGTAATGAAGTATGAGTTTTGTATTCATATTTGTTGTGTTTAACTATGTGCTTGTGGTTTGGTTGGATAGGTGTGAGACGGTGGCAGCCATTTAGTGGCTCTCCTCTGAGGCAGTTGCCATGGAGATGTGGGTGGGGCCATCTGCCGAGGGGAGGAGAAGTGAAGAGGTTTTTAAAAGTGAAGCCTCAGTCTGTGCTCTGATGAGGCACAGGGAAGATTAATTCCAGGTTGATGGGATCAAGGAGACTCAATTGTTCATTTTTAGTCGGTTTCAAATAAATTTGGTGACTTATTTAATGTAGTCTGTGTCCTGGAAAGGCACAGAGAATCTGTGATAGTATATCACAGGGGTGACTGTGGTTTGAAGTCACTGGATAGTCCAAGTTTCAGACTTTGGGAACCAATCCCAGCTGGACTCACAGAGATCCATTGAAGTAACAGTTTAAAAGGAGCAGAGGGAGAAGTTTTAACTACTTTAAGTAAAAGAAGTGAGTTTGATTCATCTCATTCTAGTATTGTAACTGTTAATAAGAATATCTCTAAGTGAAACATCTTTTGTAACCGCCAAGCTTGTGCCTGAATAAACTTGATATTGTTCTTTTTACATCAAAGCCTCTGTCGTCTATAGACTCCCTCAGCACAATTGCGCTACCATTTTAACACCAAATAAAGTAAAAGGCTTCCTCTGAGCTATTGGGTGGTTGAGCACTTTTATAATCTAAAGGTGTCTCTCCACACAGTGGTGGCTGCATTTCCACTAATCGGTGGCAGTTATCTTTTATTACTTGGGACATCTATTCGTTATTAATTGGGTCTTCTACTCTACCCTCTTTTACAAACTGGTGGCAGTGGTGGGATAAAAAGATTCCCCCTGCCTAAAAGAGCCTTAGTCGTTCTTAGTTCTTCGCAGATGGTAACACATCCAGGCATCCCCTGGGCAACGTCTCGGTAGATGGCTAATTCTCTCACACCAGAAGCGACTTGCAGTATGTTCTCAAGTCGCTTCTGACATGGTAAAAAAGCATGACTTTATGATAGATTTCCAGCAGAAATAGAACATGAATTTGCACCTAGAAGGGCGTTTTCAATATGAATCGCTAGTTCTTCCAGTTGCACAGAGGGACCTATAGCTTCCCAGAAAGAATGCATTAATAAAATCCATGAATAATCAAACCTACAAGAATTAAACCTGCAAATGTGGAGAACAGACTGTAGTCATAAATCAGGGTTGACTTGCGAGCACATAACAAGATTTCTTGAGTTCACTTCTTTCAACGACTGCAGGTGGCACTATTGCTCTGTGCAAGCTCACCCTGGTTTGTCTCTTTTCAGCTTCCAGTTTGCTCACCTTTGCTGCATCTCCTCTCAAGGCTCCTGCAGTGATCAATGTGTCAACCAAGAAGGAGAGGGCATGGCCCGTCCTGGCATTGCCACCTTGGAAAGACAGATCCCGAACTGCCACCAACACCTCCTCAATTGTGATATAATCTGTCAGGTCAATGCTTATCCTAGGGTCAACACAAGGAAACACAAAAAGGGAACGTAATATATTGCTATTGGGATTGATTCCAATTGCCAGCTCTTCATCTGATGAATAGAATGAAAAGACTTAACCTCCAGTCTTGGAAAGATCAGTATTCACCAGTATTCACCAAATCCCATCTGATCTTGAGTGCTAAGCAGGGTTATCCCCGGTTGGTATTTGGATGAGGGACCACTATCGAATACCAGGTAGTGTAGATTCAGTTTCATTAGAAGAAACTGGCAAAGCCACCTGTGAGTTTTTCTTGCATAAGAAAGCCTTACAAAATTCATAGCGTTACCATAAGAGGTGACATGTGCAAAAACACATTAAGTGTCAGCCATAGCTTCTCACAGATTGCCATTTAAAGACACACTCTTAAAATTATACTGTTTCGAAATTAACACAGAAATCTTAACTAACTAAAGACATATAGCTTCCCCGTCTCTTGTTGCTCACCGGTTTAGGTTTTCCAGGTCAGGATTGTTCCAAGCAAGGCAGATTCAGATCCAAAGCCTAGGGACAGCCTCTCCTGATGTCATTAAATATTAAGTTTAATATATTGGCTCACAATATATCATCTGAATGCACAAACATGTTTTTGTTTGTTTTTTGGTTTAGAAATTAAGATAGACTTGGAGCAGACTCCAAGGACCATCCAGTCCAACCCCCTTCTGTGGAGGCTTTTAAAGACACCATTATGGATGAGTTCAATGGAAAAGTATGTGTAAGAAGCTGATTGGCTGAGCCTGCGAACAGCTGGAAATCTGATTGGTCAATTTCTCTACCATACTACTGGGGAAACGGTTTGAGCAGGTTTTCACCTCAGAGTGAGTGTGTGTATGCTGACTGGAAACAGCCAGGAGAGAAGACAGCTGCTGGCTCTCAGAAGCCCTGTTATTTCTAAGGCACTGAGGCAATTCTATGGACTTTAAAATAACTATTTATTCCTACTGTTCTCTGTAAGCAATCAGAGAGACTTATTGTAAATATTATTGCTCTGTTTGATCATTTTGAAGTCAGTAAAGTTTCTGTTAATTGTTCTAGAAAGCTGAGTGGCACATCATTACCCTGAAGGATGACTGGTTCACTGGTGGATGTAAGAGCTTCTATTTAACATCATTTACAATCCTTAATACCTTCTACCAGGTAAGAAGACACAATCCAAGCCTTCCCGACAGGCAAGGAGACCCCACCAAACTCTGAGACAGCAGCATATTCTTCTGCCAAACAGCTTTTACCATCAGAAAATTCTTCCCATAATTCAGGTGGAATCTCTCTTCCTGTGATTTGAAGCCACTACTTCATTGCACCTCCAGAGAAGCAGAAAACAATTCTGCTCCTTCCTCAGCATGACGTTTTCTAATGTGTTGTTGAAGGCTTTCATGGCCAGAATCACAGGGTTGCTCTGAGTTTTTCGGGCTGTATGGCCATGTTCCAGTTGCATTTTCTCCTGATCTGTGGCAAGCATCTTCAAAGGTTTGTTCAGATGTCTGTTAGAAATGAGGCATGTGGAGTGTATATATGCTGGATGACTCTGACAACCATCATGTCAGGCTACAAAAAGAAGCCATTGAAATCCACAAGCATGTGGACAATTTCAACAGAAAGGAGGAAACCATGAAATGAACAAAATCTGGTTACCAGCAGAAAGAAAGAAAAAACAGAATCAAGACAGTAAATAAAGAACATCACTCAAAAACAGGGGAACTCCAGAAGCAAACAATCAAGTGTCGGTGAACGCCTCCCAAACAAAGGATGCTCCCAAGCAACATCAGCAAGGCTACCTCTATGCAAATACCCTCACTGATTGAATTTGCTGCTGCAAGGCTACTCACTGCTAATCAAGCTTGCTAATTGCAACATTCACACTTGCTTCAAACAGACAAAGATACTTTCTCCCACTATGAACATTCCACAGATATATACACCCCACTTACCTCATTTTCAACAGATCTCTGAACAAACCTCCAAGGATGCTTCCCACAGATGCAGGTGAAAATCAGGAAAGAATGCTACTGGAACATGGCCATACAACACAGAAGATTCACAGCAACCCATTCTTTCAAATGTTTCAGTCTGGCTCTCACGTCTCCTCTCAACCTTCTCTTCCCCACACTAAATATATCAATCTCCCTAAGCTGTTCCTCACAGGTCTCTGTCTCACGGAGCCACAGATTCAAACCACAGGATAATATATAGTACCTGAATGTTAGGAAGAACTTTATAATAATAAGAGTTATTCTACAATAGAATACATTGCTGCCTGAGAAACTGGTGGAATCTCCTTCTCTGGAAGTTTTTAAGCAGAGGCTGGATGGTCATTGGTTGGGATGACTTGGATTGTGTTTTTCTACAAGGCAGAAGGAGGTTGGACTGATGTGTGATGTTGAGGCTCAGCAAGAGGCTGGAAATTTCTCAGAGGACAAGAGGGATGATGGTTTTCTAACTGAGAAGTCTATGTGTTATCAGGGTGAATTGCAGGCCTTAGATGAGAGAGAAGTGCAGGCTGTTGAAGATGAGACAGAGGATGTTTTGGATTCCAAATTTCATTCCTTAGCAAGAGGGGGGAAGTCTATTTCTCTTGGGAATTGGCTTTCAGCTGATTGGGAGTTTTCCTGAGATATCATATTAGGTCTCTGCAGGGAGGGAGTGAAGATTAATTACGCGTTCAGAAAGACTCTGTGAAAAGTCCTTGAAACCCAGATGTGTGTGGCATGATCTCATGGCTTCTTGGTCAGGCTTGGTCTTAAATTAAGTGATGTTTACTTGGTGTCTCTCAGAGTAGACAATGTTGCCAAAAGGTTCAGATCCCTGTTACAACTCTCAAGTTCATGATTCAAGTTTCTTGTGTTGGCCTGTGTTCCTGGAAGAGTTTTGCTTTGGGAAAAGGCCCTGCTTTCATGCTTATGGATTTATGCCTGTGATTTTGACTTCCTTGATTTCATGTACCTTGCTATTTTTGGACGACTGCTCTTTTGTGTATGAACTACTGCTATTTTATAGCTCCTTTTCTACTGCTCTTTTGGAAAATTCCCTTTTCCCTTTGTACATGCTCTTCTTAATAAACTGTTGAAGTTAGTACTACTGGACTCTGGTGTGGTCTGGGTGAAAAGGTATCTCACGACTAGAGTGCCACAAGTTACGATCCAACTTTGTGATTCTATATCTGGAATAGATTCAGAAAATAATTTCAGGAACAACGAAGAGGATGGGATGGATCCCTACTTTCCTCACCTTGGTTTATCTCCATATAGCACCACACTCACACGGAGACCGGTCTTTCCAAACATCACATTTTCAAACGTCCGGATGACATTGTAGATGAAGTCTTTGACCTGCTGGAAGTTGCTCTCCCCAACACTCCAGGACTCATCCGCAAGGAACACCATGTCTGCTCTCTCCGCCATGCCACAAGCTGAGGAAAGAGGCGGAAAGACTTTTATTTGATGGCCATAGTAGAATTGTAGAAATCAAAGAATGATACATGAGACCCCATGCCATGTCAAGCAAGAAGGCACAATCAAAGCACTCCCAACAGATGGCCATCCAGCCTCTGCTTAAAAATCACCACCATGCTCCAAGGCAGCAGTGGATTCCCGCTCTTTCCATCAGGCAGCTTATTATTATTATTATTATTATTATTATTATTATTAAGACTGAAAAACTGAACTGTTTGTTGGAAATGAAAGCTATGGACTTGTCAACATCAGAAGAGGAATTTTCCAGGGAGATTCATTGTCCCCTCTGCTTTTCATTATTGCCATGATCCCTCTGTCAACAATCTTACAAAAAACAAATCTCGGCTATCAAACATCTAAGAAATCTCACAAAATTTCACATCTGATGTACATGGATGACCTGAAGCTGTATGGGAAAACGCAAACTGAAATCCAGTCTCTGACCAACACTGTCCGAATTTTGTCATAATAAAATAATAATAATAATAATAATAATAATAATAATAATAATAATAATACTTTATTTATACCCTGCTACCATCTCCCATAGGGACTTGGGGCAGCTTACAAAATAGCACACAATGGTGCCATACAACATACAGATGCAGTACATCAACATTTAAAATCGGTAAAACATCAACATGAAACCATGCCTATATAATTAACAGAAGCAAACTCAATTTAAATAAAGCAATCAGTAAAATGTGGCTAAAGCCACATTTAAAAAGATCCAATCAGGTTAGTGTCCCAGCTGTATACCAATGTTTACGTAATGTTAAGATGGAATCTCTTTCCCTGGAGTTTGAAAGCATTGCTTTGAATAATAATAATAATAATAATAATAATAACAACAACAATAATAATAATGCACTTTATTTATATTTTGCTCTATCTCTCTGAGGGGACTCAGAGCGGATTACAACATACACAAATAGGCATTCAAAGCACTCCCAAAAGATGGCCATTCAGCTTCTGTTTAAAAGCCTCTGAAGGAGGAACCTCCACCACACTCCAGGGCAGAGAGTTCCACTGCTGAACAGCTCTTTCACACAGTGAGGAAGTTCTTCCTAATATTCAGGTGGAATCTTCTTTCATCTTGATCCATGGCCCTCATCACGTCTCCTCTCAGCCTTCTCTTCTGCAGGCTAAACATGCCCAGTTCTTTAAGCCGCTCCTCATAGGGCTTGTTCTCCAGACCCTTGATCATTTTAGTTGTCCTCCTCTGGACACATTCCAGCTTGTCAACATACCCAATTGCACCTCACAGGGTTTAGCTTCCAGACCTTTATCATTCTTGTTTCTGTTTTCTGGACACATTCCAGCTTGTCCATAAACATGCCTTAATTGTATTGCCCATAACTGGACACAGCTTATTCCAGGTGAAATCTGACCAAAGCAGAAAAGAGTAGGACCACAACTTCCTTCAATCTCATCTATCTATCTATCTATCTATCTATCTATCTATCTATCTATCTATCTATCTATCTAAAAACGTAATGTGCGTAATTCCCATGGAGTAAACAACAAAACCACTGGAACAAATCACACCAAATTTGGCCAAAAAAGACATAGTCATCCAATTTGTGTCTTTCAATCAAAAACCCTATAAAATTGGGTCCAAATGACAGAAAAAAACCCCAACACTAAAAATTACTAACCACGCATGTGCAGAGGTCACCCAGGAAACTTGGTGACATTAGCGAGGTGGATGGGGTTTCAATTATCACCGTGCGCCGACAGCTAGTCATTATTATTATTATTATTATTATTATTATTATTATTATTTGGTTCCTGGGAACCATCAAAATGAACAAAACCTGGAAGCAGCATTAAAAAAAACTCTACAATCTGGACAGTAAATAAAGAACAACACTCTGAAAATAAGGGTATTCCAGACAGGAAACAACTAGAGTCAGCTAACACCTCCCAACAAAAGATTCTCCCATGAAGGAAACAACCACACTTTGAAGCTGCAAGCCCATTCAATACTAATCCAGGTGATTAATTGCAACATTCATACTTGCCTCCACGAACAAAAACCCACTTAGGATGACGCCACAGCAACGCGTGGCCGGGCACAGCGAGTATATTTCTATTGATGCAGCCCAGAATGGCATTGGCCTTTTTAGCTGCAACATAACACTGTCGACTCCTATTCAGCTTGTGGTTTACTAAGACTCATAGATACTTTTCACGGGGAGTGTTTTCAGGCTAGGTATCACCCATTTTATATACATTTCATTTATTTCTAATAGCGTACATTTCTCCTTGTTGATGTTCATTGCCTTGGTTTTGGCCCAACTCTCTAATCCAGGGGTCCCCAAACTAAGGCCCGGGGGCCGGATGCGGCCCTCCAAGGCCATTTACCTGGCCCCCACCCTCAGTTTTAGACTTAGGCTTGCCCAAAGTCTGAAATGACTTGAAGGCACAACAACAACAATCCTACTTGATTATCTCATTGGCCAGAAGCAGGTCCACACTTCCCACTGCAATCCTGATAAGTTTACAGTACGTTGGTTAAAATTATTTTTATTTTTAAATATTGTATTGTTCTTTCATTTACCAATATTGTAAATGAAATATTGTAAATGAATGATATGGTAATAATATAATGTATTGTGTATACATATAATATTGATAATAATATTATAATGTAATACAATATAATATTTATTTATTTCAGTATTTCTACCACCGCCCTTCTCACCCAATAGGGGACTCAGGGTGGCTAATAATAATAATACAATATAATAATATTATATAATATAATAATATTAATTATATATTATATATTAAATTTAATATTACTAATAATATTACGGTATAATGGTATAGTACAATATAGTATTATATAATGCTAATATTGTGCTATGCTAATAATATAATATATTGTATGTACATACAACTTGTAAGCCGCTCTGAGTCCCCTTCGGGGTGAGAGAGGGTGGGGTATAAATGTAGTAAATAAATAAATAAGTAATTGTTGCTGGGGGCGTTTTTTTGCACTACAAATAAGACATGTGCAGTGTCAAAGACAGAACGCCACCAAATAGAGTAAAACTCAGTTTATTGAGGTTACAAAACTGAAAATGCCCGTAGGAAACAAAGGATTAGGCAAACACTTGACTTCAGTGTGAAAAGTAACAAAAGCTCCGTTTGAACTAAAACGGTTCAAAAAGGATAAACCGGATTAAACAGGAGTTTAATCCGGATTAAATCAAAAGTGCTTACTTCAGCCTGCAAATTTAGCAAACAAAAGAGGATTAACAGAAGGTCAGAATGAACACAATAAACTGGCAGCAGATTCCTCTCTGCTACTCAAAAGCTACAGATGAGTAAATCAGGCTGTTTACTCCTCCGTGCAACGAGCGAAATCCGGGTCCAGGCACATCAATCAGGGTAACGGCAGTCAGCAGGGTCTCATTCCGGTCCAAGGTCGAAAGCCAAGTGCAGACGTCTAGAATTCCACAAGTCCCACCGATAGCCACAGAAGGGATAATCCGGGGTCGAAGTCAGTCAGTCCAGCGTCAATCCAGAGTAGGTAATTAATGTCCGTCAAAAAGACGACGCAGGTCCAAGCTATCAAGATTAAACACAAGTTGCACAGAAAAACCCCACACAGTAGCTCCCACCGTCTATGCCCAGTGTCCTTAGTAACTTACGTATCCAGCAACGAATCACAACCGTCTTCAGGAAGTTTCCCAACAAGAGCCCAAGCGTTCGTCCAGATTACCTTGCCCAACGCAATTAGACATTGATCCTAAACCCCATTTTATCCCAGTTCAAACTCATCATCGCTGTCAGCTGCCATCCTAATCCCAGGTGCCTCATCATCATCATCCTCATCAGAGCTAAAACACCTTTGACTATGCCCCACAGCATCCCCAGCTGTGGATCCCGCTCCATCCCTCCAGCCCGTCCATGGGTCTGATCCTGCAACCCGCCAATCGCTCCCCAAGCTTTCATTGCCGGTGACACCCAAATCCTCCCTCACACGAGTCCACTCCATGTCATCCTCCTCCGAGCTGACCATTTCTTCCTCCATTCCCTCGGTAAAACCCTCAAATGAGTCCTCATCTGTTGGTTCTGCAAATAAGTCCCGGAGCCGTTTCCTTTCACGCTCCTCAAAAGAGTCTGACTCTCGAGGAGTCTTACGACCCCGTCTCCTAGTACCGGAGCCAGAAGGCTCAACCATAACATGCAGTGAGCATAGGAATTTGTTAGTTTTTTTTTTCAAATGATAATTCGGCCCCTCAACAATCTGAGGGACCATGAATTGGCCCTCCACTTAAAAAGTTTGAGGACCCCTGTTCTAATCCGTCAAAGTCATTTTGGATCCAGATCCTTTCCTCTTGGGTATATTCTCTATACCTCCCAATGTGGGATCATCTGCAAACTTGACCAGCAGGTCTTCTATTCCATCATCCAAGTCATTGATGAAGATGTTGACTAGCCCTGAAAGGCCCAAGAAAGACCTCTCCAAAAGGAAGCAAAGAGGAGCCATTGAGGATGTCCTTTGACATGTCAGAAATCACCCTGAACGCCGAACCGCCAGGACAGGTGATAACTGCCAACCAGGTAATAGGAAAGAAGCATCCCCAACCCACCCAACCCTTGCAGTTTAATTGAATATCCCTGTCCTAGAGCGATCACAGCTGGCAGGGAGGTAACCGGCATAATGGGAACATCATTTAAAGCAACGACAAAGCCTTTTCCGGCTCTTAACGGGTTTAATCTATTTTAATTGGTTTTCACTGCCTGTCTGAACGATATTTCATGGGCCGAGTCCAGGTGAAATGCCAGGGAAGAGCACACATACACACTCTTGCATCGGAAATCTGGTTTTGAAATGTTATATACATTTCTCCCTCCAGTTTCCTCTTTGTTTGGTGGGGAAAAGAGCCTCGTGAAAATGAAAACTATAACACACTCGCACCCTTAAAATGGGTTTCATCATGAATTTATTTTCATATCCATAGTGACCAGAGTAAGTGGTCTAAATACCTAAAGGCACCAGATCCTGCCTGACATTGGAAGCTAAGCAAGGTCAGTCCTGGTTGGTATTTGGATGGGACACCACTGCGAATACCAGGCAGCTGCTGCAAGATGTATTTCGAAGGAAGGAAATATCCACAATGACCAGGTCTAAAGGGTCTAAATACCAAAAGGCACTGGATCCTGACTGACTTTGGAAGCTAAGCAGGGTCAGCCCCAGTTGGTGTTTGGATGGGAGACCACAGTGAATACCAGGCAGCTGCTACAAGATGTATTTCGAAGGAAGGAAATATCCACAATGACCAGGTCTAAAGGGTCTAAATACCTAAAGACACCGGATCCTGGCTGACCTTGGAAGCTAAGCAGGGTCAGCCCTGGTTGGTATTTGGATGGGAGACCACAGTGAATACCAGGCAGTTGCTGCAAGATGTATTTCGAAGGAAGGAAATATCCATAATGACCAGGTCTAAAGGGTCTAAATACCTAAAGGCACCAGATTCTGACTGATCTTTGAAGCTAAGCAGGGCCAGCCCTGGTTGGTATTTGGATGGGAGACCACAGTGAATACCAGGCAGCTGCTGCAAGATGTATTTCAAAGGAAGGAAATATCCATAATGACCAGGTCTAAAGGGTCTAAATACCAAAAGGCACTGGATCCTGACTGACCTTGGAAGCTAAGCAGCGTCAGCCCTGGTTGTTATTTGGATGGGAAACCAGTGTGAATACCAGGCAGCTGTTGCAAGCTGTATTTCAAAGGAAGGAAATAACCAAATGCTAAAAATCAATCAATTTCTTAGGACTATTTTTTGATCCAGCCATGTAAAATATATTTTCTTTTTTTAGTCTGTTGGGATAGAAAAACAACACTATAGCTAAGATCCTATATCTAGAAAGACAGGGTATGTCTTTACTCTCATGGGGTTCTAGCAGGCACGGGAAAGCTTGGGCCCTCCAGGTGTTTTGGATGACAACTCCCAAAATTCCTAACAGCTGGTATTAAACTGCAAAAACTTTGTTTTTGTGGGCCACCCTGCAGCACATTTTGCTATACTTTTTCAATGAATATCTCATAGAGTCTCAGGAGCCGCCGGTGGCTTTGAAAGTACAGAAGTGTCTCACTTATCCAACACTCGCTTATCCAACGTTCTGGATTATCCAACGCATGTTTGTAGTAATGTTTTCAATATATCGTGATATTTTGGTGCTGTATTCGTAAATACAGTAATTACTACATAGCATTACTGCATATTGAACTACTTTTTCTGCCAAATTTGTTGTAAAACATGATGTTTTGGTGCTTCATTTGTAAAATCATAACCTAATTTGATGTTTAATAGGCTTTTTCTTAATCCCTCCTTATTATCCAACATATTCGCTTATCCAACGTTCTGCCGGCCTGTTTATGTTGGATAAGTGAGACTCTACTGTAGTTATTATACCTTGGAAACATTGTTTTTGTGGTTGCCACAAACTATGTTGAATTGGTTGAGACTCTATTTTTTTCATGTCAATAGCAACTTGAGAAACTGCATGTCGCTTCTGTTGTGAGAGAATTGGCTGTCTGCAAGGACGTTGACCAGGGGACACCCGGATGGCTTACCATCCTGTGGGAGGCTTCTCTCATGTTCCCACACGGGAAGCTGGAGCTGACAGATGGGAGCTCACCCCACTCCCCGGATTCAAACTGCCAACCTTTCGGTCAGCAGTTCTGCTGGCATAAGAGTTTAACCCATTGCACCTCCTAATACTCTATGAGATATTCATTGCTATAGTTTGTAATGAAGACTCTATGAAATATTATGTTATTTCTAGCCTCTGTTAAATAACAGTTTTTAGACTTTGTGGGCTTTTGTTTTCTGAGCCTAAGCAGCTGAGCGGGGAAAGGAAGGGGCCTGAAGTTGTTAGAAATTGTGGGAGTTGATGTCCATTACACTTGGACATGGGCCCAAGTTTGCCCATGTCTGTTTTGTTTGCACCAGGGCACAAAAACACACAACCCTAAACACCCAACAGTTTTGTCAATATGTTTCGGGAGGGGTCCCCTTCTGTAACCCAACACCGGCGCCAGACAGCTATATTAATCATAAGGGAGATATGATTTTATTTGAGAATTTCCCCTCGCCTCCTAGATTACTCCGTTTCATAAATCAAAAGGTTGCCAGGGACACGTCCAGGCGCTGATTTATGGCGCTGTTCCCGGTCCGAAATTAAACGGCATTATAGCCGAGTACATTGGCTTAATTGGCAGCTGGGGATTTAATATGGGCAAAATCTGGCGCTGGGATTCAAACATCCCTTTAACTCTTCAGAGTTTAAAGCTGCGCTCTGTTTGCATGCAAGTCCTGGTCAGTTAGTTGCATGGGAAACTATGCCTGCTTTCACTCATCTTGCAGATTTCTTTGCTTCCTTGCGTCCCAGCGGGTTGTGAATCTAAATGATTTAAAGGGTTTGAAAGAAATTGCATGTTTACATTCACTTAAAGTATTTACATGGCGCTCTTTCATGTCAAAAGGATGATTTTTTGGAAAACCCAGATTATGTTGCAGTATATAACAACAGGAAATGTATATCCAGTTTGAACTGGTGAGAATGTTGGCCCCAAACTAACTGCAACAGGGAGAAATGTATGGTACCACATTTAATCCTGAATCATAGACTTTGCAGATACTTGGCTTGGAAACAGTCCATGTGAAAGGAATCTAGGAGCCTTAATAACTGGACATGAGGCAACAGTGTAATGTGGCAGCTAAAAAAGCCAATGTGGTTCTAGGCTGCATCAATAAGAGCATAGTGTCCAGATTGGGGAAGTCATAGTCCTCTTCTATCCTGCTTTGGTCAGACCTCACCTGGAATAATAACTGTTGGGGAAATAATGTCATGGTTTGCAAACACACTGTGTGTTGTAGTCCTTTTGTGTTGCGATTGTACTCCATTTCCCCCCAAATACCCCTCAACATATATTTCTCTTACTTTCTTGCAGAGCCAATACTTTGTGCTGAGCCAGAAGAGCAGCCAGAATAAGGAGGATCATGGGAGATGACGTTTTCATTTTTAAAAAGATCATAAAAACCTTTCCAGGGGCACAGGCATCATTGAACTTCTTGGAAAGTTGAATTTCTGCAATGGAAAGCAAAGGTTTCATGAGACTCTGGTGCTAGTAAACTCCGTACAGCTTTGCCAGCATATTCTATAGGAAGCTTTCAAAGGTTTGACAACTAGGGCTGTGTCTACACTGCAGTTTGACACCACTTTAACTGCTATGACTCAACGCTATGGTGAATACTATAAACCTTGTAAAACTATAGCTCCCATGATTCCATAGCATTGAGGCATGGTAGGGAAAGTGGTGTCAAACTGCATTAATTGACAGTGTAAATCAGGCACGGGCAAACTTGGGCCCTCCAGGTGTTTTGGACTCCAACTCCCACAATTCCTAACAGCCGGTAGGCTGTTAGGAATTGTGGGAGTTGGAGTCCAAAACACCTGGAGGGCCCAAGTTTGCCCGTGCCTGATGTAAATGCCCCCTAGGTTTGCCAAGTTGACTGTAGCTGCATCTACATATATATTTGTTTCTTCTTTCCTCCACGTCCAAAGAAAATAAATAGTATTATACCCGTGGACATGGTTGCTTCATGAATTTGAAGCCTCTCCGGCTCACAAAAGTTTATGCTGCAATAAATCTCGAAAGTCCGACTATACCTTTTAGCGTTTTCATTCCTGACAGATGTCGAACAAATGGAAAAGGAGGGGGGGCTTGCAAAAATAAAGAAGGGAAACCCAAGGGGAACAAAGGGCTATTCGGATGGCATCTCAGAAATGCCCTTGATCTTTTATTGCTCCTCGCAAAGGGTTACTGGGGATGGCTTTCCCCCTTGTTTTTATGGGGATCTTTAAAATCCGCCCTGACACCCCATTATGCAAGGTTATGCCTCTGATCTTCCACATTAGGAAGCTGGCAGAAGGAAGTATTCCCAGGCCTAGATAGGTTGTGACTGTGTGAGAACAGAGCTAGAATTGGGGACTTGAAATCACTAAAACCCCTACAATATCTATATATTAAAAAATGTAATGTGTGTTTTTACTATAAAGTAAACAACAAAACCACTGGACCAAAACACACCAAATTTGGCCACAATACACCAACACATCCAAGGTATGTCCTTCACTCACACACACACACACACACACCAAAAAAACCCGGATTGACCTAGGTATAACACAGCCAGGCATTGAAGCTGCAAGGCTATTCAGGGCTATTTAACCAGACCAACAAAGGATTGGTAGAAGATGGCCAGGCTTTGAAGCAGCGATACTACTCTGTACTATTGAAGCTAACCAACCAAAGATTCCCCTAGGTAGCAAGCAGCCAGGCTTTGAAGTAGTGAGGCTATTCATTGCCATTCTAACAGCCCAAAAAACCATTCCCCTAGAATGCAAGTACCCAGCCTTCCAAGCAGCAAGCTCATTCCATTGCATTCTAACTAATCAAACAAGAATTCCCATAAGAAGAAAATGGCCAGGCTTTGAAGCTGCAAGGCTATTCACTGCTACTCCACCTGGCCAACAAAGGATTCCCATACGCCACAGCAACACGTGGCCGGGCACAGCTAGTAATCACATAATAATAATACTTTATTTATATTCCATTTTATCTCCCTGGAGGGACTCAGAGCAGATTAAAGTACATATAAGGCAAACATTCAATGCCTTTTTATATGAACAATGACCTACAATAACACTGATAAAGTAAAGAGCATTCCCTTTTTCCATTTCCGGCGTCTGGAGGCCATGGCCAACTTCTGGTCATGGGGAAGTGATGTTGTTCTATTTTCCATGCTAAGGGAGCCTGCTGTCTGTAGACATCTCTGATCTTTTTGCCTGCATGTCTCTTTACCTTCCCACTGAGGCAGTACCTATTGATCTACTCGCGTTGCAGGCTTTCGAACTGCTAGGTTGGCACAAGCAAAGACTGACAGTCAAAGCTTCAAACTGTTAACCTTAGAGTCAGAAGCCTTTCCTACAGCTAGCATCTTTAACCAAAGTGCTACCATGGTCTCACATATATACATCTATCTATATATATAAAATGATAAAGTTGTTTGCGCAGTGACTATAACAACAAAACTAAACATCCCAGAAATACGAAATTTGGCAACACAATGCAAAAGGCTTGCCTCCAGGTTACAACAACACAACCACACCACAAAACCACAATCCAGACCCACAAAACTCACAACAACGCATCATGCGATAACAACACAACTAAACGCCCCAGAAATACAAAACTTGGCAACACAATGCAAAAGCCTTGCCTCCCAGTTGTAACAACACAACCACACCACAAAACCACACAGGACCCACAAAACTCACAACAATGCATTGTGACTATAACAACACAACTAAACGCCCCAGAAATACGAAACTTGGCAACACAATGCAAAAGCCTTCCCTCCAGGTTGTAACAACACAACCACACCACAAAACCACAATCTGGACCCATAAAACTCACAACAACGCATCATGACTATAACAACACAACTAAACGCCCCAGAAATACGAAACTTGGCACACAAGTAAACGCCCCAGAAATACAAAACTTGACAACACAACACAAAAGCCTTTTCTCCCAGTTGTAACAACACAACTACACCACAAAACCACAATCCGGACCCACAAAACTCACAACAACGCATCGTGACTATAACACAACTAAACGCCCCAGAAATACAAAATTTGGCAACACAACGCAAAAGCCTGGCCTCCCAGTTGTAAGAACACAACCACAACACAAAACCACAATCCGGACCCACAAAACTCACAACAACGCATCATGACTATAACAACACAACTAAACGCCCCAGAAACACAAAACTTGGCAAAACAATGCAAAAGCTTTGCCTCCCAGTTGTAACAACACAACCACACCACAAAACCACACTGGACCCACAAAACTCACAACAACGCATCATGACTATAACAACACAACTAAATGCCCCAGAAATATGAAACTTGGCAACACAACATAAAAGCATTCCCTCCCGATTGTAACAACCACACCACAAAACCACAATCCGGACCCACAAAACTCACAACAGTGCATCGTGACTATAACAACACAACTGTACAGTAAATAAAAAGCAATACTCTGAAAACAGAGGGTTTCCAGACATGAATCAACCAAGGGCAGTTAACGACTCTAAACAAAGGATGCCCCAGAGGCAGGAAGAAGACAGCAGATAAGCTTTTCAATGCTAATTTAAGTGATTAACTACACACATTCACACTGACCTCTCTCACCCTAGACTTTCCACAGATATATATTAACCTCTTTGCTTAGTTTTCTCCATACCTCACAACCTCTGAGGATGCCTGCCATAGATGTGGGCGAAACGTCAGGAGAGAATGCTTCTGGAACATGGCCACACAGCCCGAAAGACATACAACAACCCAATGTGCATTTTATTATGGAGTAAACAACAAAACTACTGAAACAAATCACACCAAATTTGGCCACAAAAGACATAGTCATCCAAAATATGTCTTTCAAACAAAAAAAAATCTAGAAAAATAAAGTCCATATTAGAGGAAGAGCAATAAATGTTTTTCCCCTTGCTGCCAGTTAGAAGGGTAGGCTCCACCCACTTTGTCTTTTCCTTAATCCCTCCTTATTATAAGCAACATTTTCACTTATCCAACTTTCTGCTGGCCCGTTTATGTTGGATAAGTGAGACTCTATTGTATGATGATAATGTTAGCGAAATCTATGGTAGATCCAGTGAATCAATAACATTCATTTGTGGATTCAGACTAATAGGATTTGGGTCTTCTTTGCTTACTCATTTGGCAAGTAACCTGCAATATGAACTACATTTGGTGAATAAATTGGACTAGCTAGGCTTATAAAAGACTGGTGGCTCCCCTGCCAAGGAGAGGATGAAGCCATTGCAAACTTTTAGCCACTTGAAAGGAGCTATCCAAGGTGCTGGATCTGTCTGAGAACCTAGAAGACCCTGGCTCTCTCCTGGGAGAGCTTCATCAGCCTCTCATTTAAACTCTGGAGCGGATACATACTCCCATTGAGATAGGAAGTACCTGCTGATGCTGCAAGGCACACACAAATGGGAGGGATGCGGCCAGGCTGGGATGGGCAAGGGCTCCTTTCCATAAATTCAAGGATCTACTTGGTCATAAGCCTAAAGGGAGATAATAATAATAATAATAATAATAATAATAATAATAATAATAATAATGCCAAAAGATCCCAGCCGGCATTTGGAAACAATAGACGTTGACAAAATTACGATATGCCAACTGCAAAAGGCCACCCGACTGGGATCTGCACGCATCATCCGAAAATACATCACACAGTCCTAGACACTTGGGAAGTGTTCGACTTGTGATTTTGTGATACGAAATCCAGCATATCTACTGTAGATATAGTTTTTCAGCCCTTTTTTTAAGACTGAAAAAGCCCCCCTCAGCTTGTACTTGGGTGAGTGTCCTGGTTGGCTTATATTTGGGTCAGCTTATACTTGAGAATATATGGTACATTTATTATTTTTCTCTATTATTATTGGTATTGTTACATTTATTATTTTTCTCTATTATTGTTGCTACTATTACATTTATTTTACTCTATTTTTTATTATTAATACATTTATTATTTCACTCTGATATTATTATTATTGCATTTATTATTTTCCTGTATTTATTATTGTTGTTGTTGTTGTTGTTGTTGTTGTTACATGTTTTATTTTACTCTATTGTTATTAAAAGGATACATAAACACATTTACATTGAAGAAGATGAGAATGATTTGATCAGAGATGGACAGTCTTATCTTAAATGTGAGCTTTATGTAAATATTCAAAAACACTGAACCTACTGATCCCTCAATTAATGTAATTTTATTGGTATCTATTTTTATTTCTGAAATTTACCACCTAGGCTTATACTGGAGTCAATGTTTTCCCAGGTTTTTTTGTGGTAAAATTAGGTGCCTCGGCTTATATTCAGGTCGGCTTATACTTGAGTATATATGGTACCTTGTTTGCTGTGTCATTAATAATAATAATAATAATAATAATAATAATAATAATAATAATAATAATAATGAGGACTCGGAGCAGTTTGCATGGGGAGCAAGCCCAATCAAAACATTTAACATCAAACGTCATCAGTCATACAAAAAAATCACAATAAAAACAATTTAAACAGAACATAGTTAAAAACATCGTTAAAACACAATAATAAAATAATTAACAGTCATCATATGCCAGTAAAAAGTCCAATATAGGACATAAATGGGCAACAATCAAAACTGATAAAAGTGTCTATATCAAAATAGACATACATGAAAAGAATATAAAAGGGAAGATGAATGATTTTACTTAAACATTAGGTCAGATTTTCTGTTGGTTATAGCTGTTTAATAGTGGAATGTGCTGCCTAAAGTTTGGTGGCATCTCCTTCTCTGTAGCCTTTTAAGAAGAAGCTGGATGGCCATCTGTTGGGAGAGCTTGGATTGTATCCTCCTATGTGGCCGAATGGGGTTGGACTGGATGGCCCTTGGGGTCTCTTCCGATTCCAATCATGCACTTTTTGACCTGATTGCCCCCATATTATCCATTGATGGTGATGTTCATTTTTATTACCTTCCTTATCTGGTCACTATGGTGGTTTTGTATTTTGTGTTTTTAATTTGTTTAATATATCTGCATGTTATATTGATATAGTTTTTACTTACTTATATTGGTTTTAACTGTCATATTTTGTTTTGTTTTGGGCTTGGCCCCATGTTAGCTGCTCTGAGTCCCTTTGGGGAGATGGTAGCGGGATAGAAAAATAAAGTATTACAGTAGAGTCTCACTTATCCAACACTCGCTTATCCAACGTTCTGGATTATCCAACGCATTTTTGTAGTCAATGTTTTCAATATATCGTGATATTTTGGTGCTAAATTCATAAATACAGTAATTACTACATAGCATTACTGCGCATTGAACTACTTTTTCTGCCAAATTTGTTGTCTAACATGATGTTTTGGTGCTTCATTTGTAAAATCATAACCTAATTTGATGTTTAATAGGCTTTTCCTTAATGCCTCCTTATTATCCAACATACAGTAGAGTCTCCCTCATCCAACATAAACGGGCCGGCAGAATGTTGGATAAGTGAATATGTTGGATAATAAGGAGGGATTAAGGAAAAGCCTATTAAACATCAAATTAGGTTATGATTTTACAAAGTAAGTGTCAGGGGATGATGGGATGCAGAGTGGATTCCAAAAATCATCATCCTCGTCTCACCTCCTTCTCCAGACTGTATTTGATGGTATCGTCCTACCTGATAGAAGCTGAATGACCAAAAACATCATGTTATACAACAAATTTGACAGAGAAAGTAGTTCAATACGCAGTAATGCTATGTTGTATTTACAAATTTAGCACCAAAATATCATGATGTATTGAAAACATTGACTACAAAAATGCATTGGATAATCCAGAACGTTGGATAGGCGAGTGTTGGATAAGTGAGACTCTACTGTATTTATTTACAGAATTTATATTCCGCCCTTCTCACCCCGAAGGGGACTCAGGGCGGATCACATTACACATATAGGCAAACATTCAATGCCTTTTAACATAGAACAAAGACAAAAAAACATAGGCTCCGAGCGGGCCTCGAACTCATGACCTCCTGGTCAGAGTGATTCATTGCAGTTAATTGCAGCTGGCTTGCTCTCCCGCCTGCGCCACAGCCCGGGCCCTACATATTCGCTTATCCAACATTCTGCTGGCCCGTTTATGTTGGATAAGTGAGACTCTACTGTATTATTATTATTCTATGATTTTAGTCAAAGTAGATCAATAAAGTTCTGCTCAAGTATTGAACCAGAGGAGAGCCTATGCAAATCTGTTTGGTGGTGAATTGGGTCCTGCTAGCTTTTCAGCCCAAATCCCCAGACCAGGGGTCCCCAAACTAAGGCCCGGGGGCCGGATGCGGCCCATCGAAGCTATTTATCTGGCCCCCATGGCACAAAGGCAGAAGGGGGTTGGGCTAAATGACCCAAGGAGTCTCTTCTTCTCTTAAAACCATTATTATTATTATTATTATTATTATTATTATTATTATTATTATTATTATTATTATTAACATTGAGGCTGGGTGGCCATCTGTCAGGGATGCTTTGCTTGTGCTTTTGCTGCACAAAGGCAGAAGGGGATTGGACTCAATGGCCCAAGGGGTCTCTTCCAACCCTCTTTATTATTATTATATTATTATTATTATTATTATTATTATTATTATTATTATTATTATTATTATTGTTAACATTGAGGCTGGGTGGCCATCTGTCAGGGGTGCTTTGCTTGTGCTTTCAGTGCACAAAGGCAGAAGGAGTTGGACTAAATGGCCCAAGGGGTCTCTTCCAACCCTCTTTATTATTATTATTATTATTATTATTATTATTATTATTATTATTATTATTGACACAACGACGTTGTATGTCACCGCAAACAAGATAGACATGCTGGATTTCGTTTCACAAAATCCCAAGTCGAACACTTCCCAAGTGTCTAGGACTGTGTGATGTATTTTCAGATGATGCGTGCAGATCCCAGTAGGGTGGCCTTTTGCAGTTGGCAGATCGTAATTTTGTCAATGTCTATTGTTTCCAAATGCCGGCTGAGATCTTTTGGCACGGCACCCAGTGTGCCCATCACCACTGGGACCACCTGCACTGGTTTCTGCCAGAGTCTTTGAAGTTCAATCTTGAGGTCCTGATAGCGGCTGAGTTTTTCCTGTTGTTTTTCTTATTATTATTATTATTATTATTATTATTATTATTATTATTATTAACATTGAGGCTGGGTGGCCATCTGTCAGGGATGCTTTGCTTGTGCTTTTGCTGCACAAAGGCAGAAGGGGATTGGACTCAATGGCCCAAGGGGTCTCTTCCAACCCTCTTTATTATTATTATTATTATTATTATTATTATTATTATTATTATTATTATTAACATTGAGGCTGGGTGGCCATCTGTCAGGGATGCTTTGCTTGTGCTTTTGCTGCACAAAGGCAGAAGGGGATTGGACTCAATGGCCCAAGGGGTCTCTTCCAACCCTCTTTATTATTATTATTATTATTATTATTATTATTATTATTATATATTATTATTATTATTATTATTAACATTGAGGCTGGGTGGCCATCTGTCAGGGATGCTTTGCTTGTGCTTTTGCTGCACAAAGGCAGAAGGGGATTGGACTCAATGGCCCAAGGGGTCTCTTCCAACCCTCTTTATTATTATTATTATTATTATTATTATTATTATTATTATTATTATTATTATTATATTATTATTATTATTATTATTATTATTATTATTATTATTATTATTATTAACATTGAGGCTGGGTGGCCATCTGTCAGGGATGCTTTGCTTGTGCTTTTGCTGCACAAAGGCAGAAGGGGGTTGGACTTGATGGCCCAAGGGGTCTCTTTCAACCCACTTTTTTGTTGTTGTTCTTGTTGTTATTAATTATTATTGCTCGGTGACCAACTATTGTCCGGCCCTCCAACGATCCGAAGGATCGTGAACTGGCCCCCTGTTTGAGAAGTTTGGGGACCCCTGCCCCAGACCTAATGAATCCACAAAAATGAATATTTCTATACTGCCAAATGCAAAAGGAGCCAAACCAAAAACCATCATCACCGCTTGATCCATGGCTTCAGGGTCAGGATTATTTTATTCTTAAATGACAGGTCCATTCACTCAGGCTGACAGCAAAGACGGTTACAAGGATGTTCTCATAACAAAATCGCCCCGAGCTGGCTTCTCAGCTGCCAGATCAGATCCCGGGGTGGAAGGAGACGGAGGCGGAGGCGCTGGGGCCCTCTCGCAGGACAAATGGCATCTTGTTAGGTATTTATGTTGTGTCAAGTGTCTTACCATCATGGGGAGGTGGGTTGTGATGTTGTACAAACCTCATATTTCTAGCTATGTTTCCAGAACTACTGCAAAAAATGACAGATCCCATGCTCAATCAACCAAGGCACATTGGGACACATTGCTCATGGGGAGATGTCACGTAACAGGAGCTCATGTGGCATAATGGGACATTTTGTTGTGCATCATCACAATTCACTGTTCATTCTATCAGCAACACAGCTACGGGTTGAATGAAAAGTAACGCCTCCACCTTCGTTACTTGGGTTTGGATGGGAATATTTTAATTAAATGAAACGCAGAAATAATCCTCAGGCAGAAAGTAGCTAGTAGTGTAGCCATTCAATGCAAATTAGGGTGATTAATTGGAACATTTACACTATCAGAGGGTTGTTGTATGTCTTTCGGCCTGTGTGACCATGTTCCAGAAGTATTCTCTCCTGACATTTCGCCCACATCTATGGCAGGCATCCTCAGAGGTTGTGAGGTATATCCTCCAACTGACAAGAGTTCTTCCCACACCCTGGACTTCCCCACAGATATAGATAAACATTCCTTGCTTAGTTTTTTCATACCTCACAACCTCTGAGGATGCCTGCCATAGATGTGGGCGAAACGTCAGGAGAGAATACTTCTGGAACATGGCCACACAGCCCGAAAGACATACAACAACCCTGTGATCCTGGCCATGAAAGCCTTTGACAACACAATCCTTAGAATGTGCTCTTTAACTACCACCATTCACTTTTCCACACCATCACCAGACAATTGGATACATTTCTGCCAATGATGAACAAGTTTTCTGAAGCCGTCACGGAAGAAGTTGACACTCTGTTTCTGCAACCGGCATCTCACAGTCCCCATCGTGCACGGATCTTCCGATAGCCAAGCAAAGCAATAATGTGACCCACACGTTCTTGTGAAATGCTGATTAGGCTTGAAATATCTCCCTGAGTGATACGACGATCGTTCTGAATCAATCTTGTCAACCTTTTGCTTGTGAAACTGGGTGGTTGCTGTCACAGGACATCCAACTCTTTGTTTGTCATGCAAGTCAGATGTTCCCACATCAACATCTTCAAACTCTCCGATGAATCTCCTTTGGAGTGACACCTTCTGCTGTCAAGAATTCAATGACTGCACGTTGCTTAAGTCACATTGACTTACCGTCTATGCAGGGTTCCATTTTAACAACACAACCATTCAATGCTAAGGCTTCCTGCCAAATGGAACTGTAGAGGAGAGTCTACTGAACAAGCCAGGACCTGCCGCAGACCAGGACTGCCATCTGTTGAGGAGTTACGAAGGTGGAGGCATTACTTTTCATTCAACCCTCGTACATCACCATAAAGCCATGCATTGTAGCCTCTGGTGCATCAACACTGCAGAATTTATGAAGTCTGACGCCGAGTTTCTGTGAGTTTTCCGGGCTGTATGGCCATGTTCCAGAAGCATTCTCTCCTATTTGAAGTTTGACACCACTTCAGATTCCGTGGCTCAGTTCCATGGAATCATAAGAGTTGCAGCTTGACAAGGTCTTTAGCCTTCTCTGCCGAAGAGAGCTGGTGCCTTGTTAAACTACAACTCCCAGGCTTCCATAACACCGAGCCCTTAGCCCAAAGTGCTATCAAACTGAATTATTATTTTATTATTATCCTTATTATTATACTTGTTTATACCTTTTTTTTTTATCTCTGCCAAAGGGGACTCATTCTTCAGTGTAGATGCAGCTCACCTGGGGAGTATTTTAGCATGACCTTTTGTAAATATAAACCCACTTCTTCAGATTAGAGGGATATTAAGGCTTCAAGTATATAGTCTGTTTATATCTATATATATAAAAGAGTGATGGCATCACGGCGACCCACAAAACAACAAAACTACAGGCCCCCCAACCTCGAAATTTGACAACACAACCCATCATCCACAGCTCTAGGTCGATACAACAAAAAGAAAAGAAAAATAAAGTCCTAATTAGAGAGAGATAATTGCTTTTATCCAATTGCTGCCAGTTAGAAGGCTAAGCTCCTCCAACTTGGTCTTCTAGCAACCCAATAAAAAATAATAAAAACACTAAAAAATTAATACAATAAAATACTATAATAACAGCAAATAACTAGAAATAATACAAGAAAATAATAAAATATAATAAATAAAAAGATAACTTACAATAAAATTAATTTAAAAATACAAATAACGTCAAATAAAAATTACACAACAATTTTTAACCAATACCACCACCACTTTGCCACAGCAACGTGTGGCCAGGCACAGCTAGTAATATATATAATATATGGAGTGGGATGTAATTGTGTAATCTTCTATATATATAAAAGGAGAATAGCATCGCTCCACCGGGCAAAACAACAAAACTAAAGGCCCCCCAACCTAGAAAATTGACAACACAACCCCTCATCCACGTCTCTAGGTTCTTACAAACAAACTACACATCCCTAACCTCCATGGGGCCAAAAAAGACCCAAATGCACCCCTTTGTGACCCACCTTGATTGACACTAAACAGCCTTGCAGCTTCAAAGCCAGGCTGCCTCCTAGGCCACAGCAAAAAAACAAAAACAAAACAACAGTGTGAATTTTAAACCATTGTGTAGAAGGGGCCTCATATAATCCTCTTCAAGGCAAATCATACAACATTATCAATATAATGTATAATAATTACTGTGCTCTAATAGCAATACACAACAATATAATCTCTAAAATTAGGACACTAAATAAACAACAACACTCAGAACACAGGGAAATTCCACACAGGAAACAACCAGGCCCAGCTAACACCTCCCAACATATTTTTCTTTTCTTTTTGTTGTATCAACCTAGAGCCGTGGATGATGGGTTGTGTTGTCAAATTTCGAGGTTGGGGGGCCTGTAGTTTTGTTGTTTTGTGGGTCGCCGTGATGCCATCACTCTTTTATATATATAGACTATTACTCTGTGCTGCACCTAAAGGAGTGGGTTGACACCCACGAAAGCTCATGCAAAAATAAGAACCATGTAAAGGGACTGCTAGGTTCACTTTTCCCTCTGTTTTGAAAACAAGGAGACGTGTGAAGACACAGTTGTCTAGATGTGTTTCCTCCTTGCAAGTCTGGCTTTGTCTGGTTTTGGGACATAGCATCACATTCCCTCCAGCTTTGCTTCCCCAAATATGCTTCCCCCAAGATCTTCCTCCAGTTTGTTCCAGCTGTTTGGTCTGGACCCCAGCCAAAAAGCCCTTCTCTTTCAGATCAAACATCTGTGAGTTCTTTGTACATTTAAGAACATTAAAGAACTAAGAACACATAAGGCCTCTTTTCAGTGTTTGACACCATCAGGCGAGAGGGAATGAATTCAGGAATGAGTGGCTATGGGTTTCATAGGATCATAGACTCATAGCATTGGAAGGGACCCCCAAAGGCCATCCAGCCCAACCCCACTTTGTCATGCAATTAGACACAACCAAAGTACTCCTAAAATATGGCCATCCAGCTTCTGTCATGTAGGAAGACACCATCAAAGCCCTCCTTTTTGACATGGACTGTTTTCAAGCTAGATGTCACCCATCCTATATCATTGTTGTCTTCAATTGTGACCCTGTAAAGGGATTTTCTGGGGCTGAGAGAATGTGACTCACCTAAGATCAAGGGCCGGGCTGTGGCACAGCTGGCTAGTAACCAGCTGCAATAAATCACTACTGACTGAGAGGTCATGAGTTCGAAGCCCAGGTCGGGTTAAGCCCCCGACCATTAAATAGCCCGGCTTGCTGTTCACCTATGCAGCCCCGAAAGACAGTTGCATCTGTCAATTAGGGAAATTTAGGTACGCTTTATGCGGGAGGCCAATTTAACTAATTTACAACATCATAAAATTGTCAGCAAAACACAAGGAATGGAATGAGGAAGTACAGCCACTACTGGACAGTGAAGCAACAGCTCCCCCTGTGGCTGGAATCGTGAAGCTGGAAAAAAATGTTAAAAATGCCTCTGTGTCTGTCTATATATGTTGTTTGTCTGTTGGCATTGAATGTTTGCCATATATGTGTTCATTGTAATTCGCCCTGAGTCCCCTTCGGGGTGAGAAGGGCGGAATATAAATACTGTAAATAAATAATAAATAAAATCAAAGAGATCCCATGGCTGAGCAGGGCTTCGAAGCCTGCTCTCCAAAGCCCAATGCCCAAATGCCCAAAAGCCCAATGCCCAAATAATCAGACCACTCTCGTTGCTATGTTTTGCTTCTCATTGACAGCTGAGAGGTAGGAAAAAGTTGAAGTGGAAACATCTGGGTAACAGCAGCATTCTTGGGAGCTGTTTGCTAATGTGCGAAGTGGGGCGCTGATTGAAAAACAGCCTTCCCGGATTTGTTAGGCTGGAAACAAAACGGGAAATGCAAGAAGCTCAACCACAGCTGCTCACATTTTCATTCATGCAAAGGAAGGAATCAGGAAACTTGTAGCAACTCAGAGCCATGTAAAGCTTTCAGGAAGATGCCAGAGTGGCATAGTTGTTTGCACATTGGAACATGACTCTGGAGGATGGAGTTCGAACATTGGCTCAGCCATGAAAAATTGGAAGAAGTTGTCCAATAGACCCTCAAAAATGCCCAGTCACCCTCCCTTTAAAGCAAAATCACCCCACAAATAAGGAGCCCCCAATGGCATAGTGGGTTAAAGCCTTGTGACTTTAGGTTGGGTTGCTGACCTGAAGGCTGCCAGGTTCGAATCCAACCTGGGGAGAGCACGGATGAGCTCCCTCTATCAGCTCCAGCTCCATGCGGGGACATGAGAGAAGCAGAGGGTAAAACATCAAAAAATCTGGGAGTCCCCTTGGCAACGTCCTTGCAGACGGCCAATTCTCTCACACCAAAAGCGACTTGCAGTTTCTCAAGTCACTCCTAACATGAAAAAGAAAAATCACAAATGTCCAAAATATATGAAAATACTCTGCATACATTTTGCAACTAAAATGCCATCAACGCTAGTGGTGTGCATTTGTATGGAATCGCTGTTTGTTTTGTTTAGTTTCATTCGTTTCAGCTCATTTTCGTTTTTTTCTCCACTTCC
Source organism: Anolis carolinensis (assembly GCF_035594765.1). Classification (NCBI taxonomy): domain Eukaryota; kingdom Metazoa; phylum Chordata; class Lepidosauria; order Squamata; family Anolidae; genus Anolis; species Anolis carolinensis. Next base: position 200,293,255 of record NC_085845.1, on the reverse strand, counting down.
GCAAACGGGTTGCCTATCCAAATGGGATTTTTGTCTCGTGTCTGAAAAAAAATTCGGACCATTGGGAGAAAATAATTATAGTTCTCCTAAGGGCCAGTTTTGGAGCCCCCCAGTGGTGCAGTGTGTTAAAGCACTGAGCTGCTTAACTTGCTGACCGAAAGGTTGCAGGTTCGAATCCTGGGAGCGGATTAAGTGCCTGCTGTTAGCTCCAGCTTCTGCCAACCTAGCAGTTCGTAAACATGCAAATGTGAGTAGATCAATAGGTACCGCTCCGGTGGGAAGGTAACGGCGCTCCACATGACCTTGGAGGTGTCTACGGACAATGCCGGCTCTTCGGCTTAGAAATGGAGATAAGCACCAACCCCCAGAGTCGGACACAACTAGACTTAACATTAGGGGAAGCTTTTACCTTTTATCTAGGGACCAGTTTTAGAGAGAGAGACTGAAGGTTTGAATAGAGACAGGAGCCCAAAAATGCCTTTGCGTTCAAAATACATGTAATCTATAGCCACTAATAAGACTACCCTACTGTATTTGTTCTCAATACAGGCCAAAGGAGAAGGAGGACCAAGTCACAGGCAATACAGAGAGATAGGGAGAAATAAAAGTAGTTTTTCCAAGTTCCAGTTATAGAGAGAGAGACAGGTTTGATTTCTAAACAAAGAAGTGAAGCCCAACCGTTTCTTTCCTTTGAAATTTCATGTTGCCTTTTGTTTCGTCCAAAAATGGCACCTATCATTTTGTGCATCCGAATGGATGGTACAAAACTAATGAAACAGATTAAACGAATACAGTGCACAACACTAATCAACACCCCTTTGCACCAAATCAATACAACTTTGCCTAACATAGGACAACCAACCAATATATTTTGAGCCTAGTACTGTACTTTTAGAATAATCACCTATATACCCACCTGTCTAGCAGAAACCCACATTGAATTTCTTTTTCTCTGAACACATAGGTATGTGGTTGCACAACTTGAGGTGCATCGGCATTGTAGAATGGATGCAGTTTGACATCACTTTGACTGTCATGGCTTAATGCTATGGAGTCGTGGAAGCTGTAGTATGGCGAGACACAGTGCTATTTGACAGTGAAAGCTAAAGACACTGTAAATCTACAACTCCCAAGACCCTATAGCATTGAGCCACAGAAGTTAAAGTTGTGTCAAACTGCATTAGTTCTGCAGTGTAGGTGCACCCATGCTTGCAAGACACAATCTCCAAGTCCAATGGAACTGATGTGCCATGTTTTACGAGGGTTGAATGAAAAGTAATGCCTCCACCTTCGTTACCTAGGTTTGGATGGGAATATTTTAATAAATCAAATGCAGAAATAATCCTTAGAATGTGCTCTTTAACTACCACTATTCATTTCCCACATCATCACCAGACAATTGGATGCATTTCTGCCAACGATGAACAAGTTTTCTGAGGCTGTCACGGAAGAAGTCGACACTCTGTTTCCGCAACCAGCATCTCACAGGATCCATCATGCACAGATCTTCCGATAGCCAAGCAAACAATAATGTCACCCACACGTTCTTGTGAAATACCAATTATGCTTGAAATTTCTCTCTGAGTGATACGACGATCGTCCTGAATCAATCTGTCAACCTTTTACTTGTGAAACTTGGTGATTTCTGTCACAGGACGTCTGACTCTTTGTTTGTCACGCAAGTCAGATGTTCCCACCTCAACATCTGTAAACTTACTCACCCAACGACACACAGGACTCACATCAACACAATCACCCTAAACAGCTTGCGTTCTCTGATGAATCTCCTTTGGGGTGACACCTTCTGCTGTCAAGAATTCAGTGACTGCACGTTGCTTAAGTTGCATTGACCGACCGTCTGCGCAGGGTTCCATACTTCGCACTTTAACAACACACCATTCAATGCTAAGGTTTCCTGCCAAATGGAACTGTAGAGGAGAGTCTACTGAACAAGTCATTACCTTCTGCATACCAGTACTGCCATCTGATGAGGAGTTACGAAGGTGGAAGCATTGCTTTTCATTCAACCATCATAAGATCGCTATGTGAAAGCCCCACTCATTTTGCAGGAGACCGTAAACCTTTATAGGACTAAGAAATTCTTAATGTTGGCTGCTTTGCATCCTGCTGTTTTAATCCCAAGCTTTACTTCATTGGGAGACAAACAAATAATGTATATCATACAGTAGAGTTTTGCTTATTTAATATAAACAGACCGACAGAACATTAGACAAGCGAAAATGTTGGATAATAAGGAGGGATTAGGGAAATGTCTATTAAACATCCAATTTCATTATGATTTTACAAATTAAGCCCCTAAACATCATGACAGAAAAAACAGTTCAATACATGGTAATGTTATGTAGTAATTACTGTATTAACAAATTTAGCACCAAAACATTGCAATGTATTGAAAACATTGACTACAAAAACACTGACTTCTAAAAGGCAGACTACGTTGGATAATACAGAACGTTGGATGAGCGAAGGTTGGATAAGCAAGACTCTACTGTATTACTACAGGGGATTTGAACACTACTTACCTGTCTTGGGCTTGCATGCAAAAAATAATATTAATAATAATACTTATATAGAAAAAAACTATAATAATTGGAAAGCTTGGGCAGGTGTCTTGTCTCTTTTCGACGTCAAAGGTAGTTAAGATTTAGATTCAAAAAAACCAAAAACATTCATCCAAAGCAGGTCAGCAAAGCTCCAGCTTGACAAATCCCCAGTCGCCGGTAGTTCTAGTTCCAGCATTTGCAGAAGAAAATAATAAAGTCCGAAAGGGAAAAAAATAAAGTACAAAAAACTCCAAGCAAAGTTGGGAGGAAGGAGAAAGGAGGAGGAAAGGTTACATGCACAAGCCGCTCTCGGCGATGGAGTTCGGTCTTTGATTCCTGGGATGAATAAAAATCAGTCCGACTGGCTTTTACGGGGGTCTCTTTTCCCCATGTGATGCTTGCAGTGAGGAATGTGTAAAGGAGGGAGGGAAAGAAGGAAGGAAGGAAAGAAAGAAAGAAGGAAGGAGGGGAGACGGGGCCCCTATATACCTCATGGGCGAAAGGCATCTTGAAGAATTCCTCAGCCAAAATACTAAGGAATTACAAGGAAGAGTAGACTAAGGCAGGTATGGGCCAACTTGGTTCCTCCAGGTGTTTTGGACTTCAACTCCCACCATTCCTAACAGCCTCAGGCCCCTTCCTTTTCCCCCTCAGCCGCTTAAGCGGCTGAGGGGGAAAAGGAAAGGGCCTGAGGCTGTTAGGAATGGTGGGAGTTGAAGTCCAAAACACCTGGAGGAACCAAGTTGGACCATGCCTGGTCTAAGGGAACACCTAAAAAAAGGCGGGTTGGGAATCATAGGTTCATATTATCTTAGGACTTGGAAGAAACCCCAAGATCATCCAGTCCAACTCCTACCTGTCATACAGGAAGGCCCAATCCAAGCCCTCCAAACAGATGGCCACCCAACCAACGCTTAAGAACCTCCAGAGAAGGTAGAACCTCTTGTCCTGTGGTGTGAATCCAAAGCTCCCTTGGTGTCTCTAGGGTTGGGAATCATAGGTTCATATTATCTCAAGAGTTGGAAGAGACCCCCAGGACCATCTTATGCCACACAGTCCAAGCCCTCCAAACAGATGGCCACCCAACCAACACTTAAGAACCTCCAGAGAAGCTAGAACCTCTTGTCCTGTAGTGTGAATTCAAAGCTCCCTTGGTGTCTCTAGGGTTGGGAATCATAGGTTCATATTAGCTCAAGAGTTGGAAGAGGACCATCTTCTGTCGCACAGGAAGTCCCAATCCAAGCCCTCCAAAAAGATGACCACCCAGCCAATGTTTAAGAACCTCCAGAGAAGGTGGAACCTCTTGTCCTGTAGTGTGAATCCAAAGCTCCCTTGGTGTCTCCAGGGTTGGGAATCATAGGTTCATATTATCTCAAGGGTTGGAAGAGACCTTAATTGACCATCTTCTGCCACGCAGGAAGTCCCAACCCAAGCCCTCCAAACAGATGGCCATCCATCCAAAGCTTAAGAACCTTCAGAGAAGGTGGAACCTCTTGTCCTGTGGTGTGAATCCAAAGCTCCTTTGGTGTCTCTAGGGTTGGGAATCATAGGTTCATATTATTGTAAGAATTGGCAGAGACCCCCAGGCCCATCTTCTGTTGCACAGGAAGTCCCAACCCAAGCCCTCCAAAAAGATGGCCATCCAGCCAATGCTTAAGAACCTCCAGAGAAGGTGGAACCTCTTGTCCTGTGGTGTGAATCCAAAGCTCCCTTGGTGTCTCTAGGGTTGGGAATCATAGGTTCATATAATCATAAGAGTTGGAAGAGACCCCCAGGACCATCTTCTGTTGCACAGGAAGTCCCAACGCAAGCCCTCCAAACAGATGGCCGCCCAGCCAATGCTTAAGAACCTTCAGAGAAGCTGGAACCTTTTTTCCTGTACCTTGAATCCATGGCTTCCTTGTGTCTCTAGAGCAGCTAGGAAATAATCTTGCCTCCTTCTCCTCAATGTGACATCCTTTCAAAAATATTGAAACATGGCTCCCATGTCCACTTCTCTCAGCCTTCTCTTCTCGAAGCTCAACATCCTCAACTTTCCAAGATGCTCCTCAGAAGGCTTCACGGCTTCCACACTTTTGATCCATCTCCAAGCACTTTCCATCTTTTCCTTAGCTTTCTTGGGTTGAGGTGTCCATAACTGGACTCAAAGTTATTCAAGGTGAGGTCTAACCAAAGCAGAAGAAAATACGACTTCCCTCAATTGAGACACTAGACTCATAGAATGACAGAGTTGGAAGAGAACACATGGGCCATCTAGTCCAACCCCCTTCTTCCATTCAGGAAAAGCACAATCAAAGTATCTCAGACAGGTGGCCATCCAGCCTCTGTTTAAAAGCTTCCAAGGAAGGAGCTCCCACCACACTCCAAGACAGAGAGTTCCACTGTTGAACAGCTCTCCTTACACTCAGTAAGTTCTTCCTAATGTTCAATGGAATCTCCTTTCCTGTCATTTGAACCCATGGCTCCATTGAGTCCTAGTCTACAGGGCAACAGAAAACAAGCCTGCTTCCTCTTCCTTATGACATCCTTTCACATATTTATACACAGTGATCATGTCTCCTCTCCATCTTCTCTTCTGCAGGGTAAACATGCCTGGTTCTTTAAGACGTTCTTCATCAGGATCCATGGTCTCCAGACCTTTGATCCTTTTAGTTGTCCTCTTCTGGACACTTTTCAGCTTGTCAATATCTCTCTTGAACTGTGCTGCCCAGAATTGGACACAGCGTGATTCCAGGTAAAGAGGTCTGATCAAAGCAGAATATAAAGGCAGCATGACTTCCCTTGATCTAGACACTATTCTCCTTTGGATGCAGCCCAAAATCCCATTGGCTTTTTCAGCTGCTGCATCACACTGTTGGCTCATGTTCAACGTGTTCCCCATGAAGACTCTAAGATCTTTCTCACATGGGCTATTGTCGAGCCAGGCATCACCCATTCTGTATCTTCGCATTTCATTTTTTCTGCCGCGATGTAGTATCTAGGCTGCATCCTATTGATGCACCCTAGAATTGTATTGGCCTTTTTAGCTGCCACATCACATAAGGCTGAGGAATAGAGAGTATTTTTAAGACAGTGCTTTATTTAGAGGAAAGATGGGGAAGGTGTGGATCTCAACCAGGGCCGGCCGGAGATATTTTTAAATGTTAAGCGGGGGTGCTAAAAAGCGCCCCCGCCACCGGCCCCGCCTCCCACGCCCTGGCCCCGCCCAGCATGCCCTGGCCCCGCCTCCCACGCTGCGTGGGAGGCGGGGCCAGGGCGAATAGTGCTGGGGGCGGGGCCAGAGTTGGCCCCACCCCCCGTCCAGCGTGCCCTGGCCGCGACCAGGAAGTAAGGCCCAAATGGCCTAGCTGTGCTGTGCGCGTGCGCACAGCACAGCTAGGCCATTTTGCCCTTAGTCAACAAACTAAGGGCAAAAATGGCTTATCTGGCTGTGCGCATGCGCACAGCACAGATAGGCCATTTTGCCCTTAGTTTGTAGACTAAGGGCAAAATGGCCTATCTGCTTGTCGCGGTTTGGCGTGGGCGCGGGGATTGAAGCCCCGCGCCAACACCGGAGGCGTCGGTGGCGCTACGGGTCGCTGTCGACGCCTCGACAGCGCCCCTAGCGGCCAGCGCCCGAGGCGGCCGCGTCAGCGGCCTCGTAGAAACAACCGGCCCTGATCTCAACTCAACCAAACTATTCCACTTTACTATGTTTTTAGTCTCTTTTAACTACTTCTTCATATTATGTGTGTTCAAGTCATCGAATACTAAGCTGAAAAAGAGACCCCAAAGCAGTCTAAGCAGCTGCCATGCAGGAACACACAATCCAAACTCTCCCAACAGATGGCCATCCAGCCTTAAAAGTCACATCTGGCTTATGGCAAGGCAACGCTCTCATGGGGTTTCCTTGGCAAAATTATCTAAAGTGAGGCAATGGGTTAAACCCTTCTGCTCCTGAACTGCAGACTGAAGGTTGGCAGTTCGAATTTATGGGATGGGGTGAGCTCCTGCTGTTAGCCCTAACTCCTGCTAACTTAGCAGTTCAAAAACATGCAAATGTGAGTAGATAAATAGGTACCGCTTCAGTGGGAAAGACATAAAGACGTTCCAAGCAATCATGCCAGTCACACAACCAGGAAGTGATAACACAGGCGTCTTGGCTTGGAAATAGAGAAGAGCGCCTTCCCCAAAGCCAGGGATGAGCACTGCCTCCAGAGCCAGAAATGAAAGAAGAAGCCTTTGTCTTTGTCTGTGTATGTGTTTCTCATTTATATACTGTAATCTACTCTGAGTTCCCTTGGGAAGAAGAGTGTAGTATAAATAAAGTGTATTATTATTATTATTATTATTATTATTATTATTATTATTAATAATAACAATCTTTATTTATATCCCACTTTTTTCCCTCATGGGACACATAAGCAGCTTACAACATACCGTATATACTCGAATATAAACTGACCCGAATATAAGCTGAGGCACCTAATTTTACCACAAAAAACTGGGAAATCATTGACTCAAGTATAAGCCGAGTGTGGGAAATTTCAGAAATAAAAATAGATACCAATAAAATTACATTAATTGAGGCATCAGTAGGTTAAATGTTTTTGAATATTTAAATCAAACTCAAATTTAAGATAAGACTTCCAACTCTGATTAAATCATTATTCTCATCTTCTTCAATGTAAATGTGCTTATGTATCCTTTTAATAATAATAGAGTAAAATAATACATGTAATAATAATAATAATAATAATAATAATAATAATAATAATAATAATACAGGAAAATAATACATGTAATAATAAATAGAGTAGAATAATAAATGTAATAATAATAAGATCAGAGTAAAATAATAAATGTACTAATAATAATAAAAATAGAGTCAAATAAATGTAATAGTAGCAACAATAATAGACTACAATAATAAATGTAATAATAATAGAGTAAAATAATAAATGTACCATATAATCTCGAGTATAAGCTGACCCAAATATAAGCCAACCAGGACCCTCACTCAAGTATAAGCCAAGGGGGGCCTTTTTAGTCCTAAAAAAAGGGCTGAAAAACTAGGCTTATACTCGAGTATATACAGTATTAAAATCACATAAACAGCAATCAGAATAAATCAATAATAAATATAAAAGCATCATAAAATAAATTAAGAAAACAACTACAAAGTACATTCACATTCATATGGCATCATATTGAGACATATATATATATATATATAGGTACATCTACACTGTTGAATTAATGCAGTTTGATACCACTTTATCTACCATGGCTCAATATAATGAAATCATAGGAGTTGTTTGTTGAGGCACCGGCCCTCTTTAGCAGAAAAGCCTGGAGACCTTGCAAAACTACAACTTCCCATATTCTGTAGCACTGGTGGTTGAACTGATACTGAACTGCATTAATTCTACAATGTAGATCTACCCTGAGACTTCAGAAAGAATACTAACGATGATCATGTTGAATGATCTCGTTTTGTTTCCATCCAGGATACTGTCTGTCTTAAAATCCCCTAATGTGAAGAAGCAAAGAAGAATATTCCAAAATTAACGTGAACGTTTTAACATATGGAAGCGAGATTTCAAAGGAGGGGAAACCAGAAATGGAAAACAGTCTTTATTTTTAAACTTCGCTCTGCTTAGAATCTGTGGTCCGGCCAACATCACGTCTACGCCATTCCAAATCTTTGTTTACAAACCCTCCCCTTCTTCTTTTGGACATTTTCCAAATGGTTTAAATAAGACGGAGAGCCAAATGTGCTCTGACTTGGTGACACTTTCCCTCGAAAGCTTTTGTTTGTTGCTTCTTTCTCTCATTCACTCTTTTCCTTCCCCCTCTTTTCCGGGCTCGATGGATTTCCAAACATGGCTGATTGCTCCATCGGTTGAAACACGCTTCTCTTGGACGCCAACCAAAAATGCTTCACGTTCCGCTTATTTTCACATCTCGGCAGCCTTCATTCTGCTTTGACGAGCTCCTTCTTTGACAAGTTTAGGGGAATTGGAGGAGGAAGAGGAGAACAGAGATGGCCGGGAGCCAAAGAAAGTGGGGCCGAAGGGAAAAGACTTGCAAAGGGATTTTCCAACCGTGCTCATGTCTCTTTCGAAATGTTTTCAAAACAATCTGGTCTGGGTTTTAGTCTGAACTTTAAAGAAGCTGTCCAAAAGTAATGAGCATATATTGAGAATCTACATATCACAGAGTTAATTTAGAATGATCCCTGGGTACATATAAACCTGGCATGGGCCAACTTGGGCCCTCCAGGTGTTTTGGACTTCAACTCCCACAATTCCTAACAGCCGGTAGGAATTTTCATATCTTTGCATTTCATTTTTTTCCCCCATTTTTCATTCTACTCCTGTCTTCTGGAGTCTTGGCTCTCCCTCCCAATTTGGTCCCATCTACAAACTTGAAGATCTAGAAGGCACTTCTAGCCCTTCTAAGTCATTAATAAATATGTTGAACAGAACTGGACCCAGGATAAAATCCTGTTTATGGCACTCCACTCATCACTTCTTTCCAGGGTAAAGAGGAACTATTGGGGAGAATCACCCTTTGGGTTCATTCACGTAACCAATTACAGAGCCACCTAACCATTGTTTTGTCTAGCCCACATTTGAGTAGCTTGCCATTACCTTCCTCTTGAGCTGAGAGAGTGTCTTACTTAAAGCCAATCAGTGAGTTTCCATGGATTTGAACCTTGGTTTTGCAGAATCCTAATGCAGCACTGAAACCATTGCTGGCTCTTTGGTCCAAAATGTAGTTAGTGATCACTTACTAAATGCCAGTTGTAGGTCATGGGTTGTGTACTACTTATTGTCTCTCTTCCCATGAGACTTTGGTCCCTTCTACACTACCATACAATCCAGATTATCAGATAATCCATATTATCGCTTTGAAGTGGATTATATGAGTCTACACTGACATATAATCCAGTTCAAAGGAGATAATATGGATTGTGTATGGCAATTTAGAAGGGGCCTCTTAAGGTGCATCTAGAATGAATGAGGTTTGACATAACTTACGGCTGGATCTACATTGCCATACAATCCAGTACCTGATATCAAATTATCTGCTTTGAATTGGATTATTATATTATATTATATTATATTATATTATATTATATTATATTATATTAATACTCTGCTTTATCTCTCCCAAAGGGGACTCAAAGCAGCTCTGAGTCCATATGTGTCTACACTGCCATATAGTCCAGTTCAAAGTAGATAATCTGGATTGAGAAGCTGGATTGTATGGCAGCGTAGATCCAGCCTAACACTCAGTGCTATGGGAACATAGGAACTGTACTTTTACAAGCCTTCTCTGCCCAAAAAGTACTTCAACAAACTACAACTCTCACAATTCCATCACCTTGAGCCATGGCTATTGAAGAGGCATCTAACTATAAAAATTCGACAGTGTAGCTGTACCCTAGGATGGCCAAAGATCGGGGCTGACATGAGTTGGATCCCAACAAAACATTGAGGCTCCTCTCAATGTACAACATGTTGGCACCGCACCTGGCACCGAAGAATGGAAGCGACAGCTTCATAAACGGAATCATTTCGACATTGTTTGGGAGCAGCGAACCCAAACAGGGCGGCTTAAATCTTTGCCGGCTAATCAATTTGCCAGAAGGAGACATTTGCAACAGTGCAAAAATTAGCATGGGCTCGGGGTGTTCAAAGGAGCTGTCGAAATGCAGTGCCAAAGACCACTGAGGCATGAAGCATTCAATCTTGGGGCCATTGGTTCCCATTTGGTTTGGGGCTCTCCTTGAATGAAGGCATCCATTCATTTTAGGGAGTTGTGGGTGTCTTGGCACAGCACTTGTGGTCAAGTATTTCCAGCTCAGCACCCAAAAAGAAAGAGCTCCGGATTGAAACAAAACCAAGGGAGCAGAGAGGGGAACCCGAGCTCTAAAGGTTTGGCAGCACGACAAACATGTTTTGGCAGAAAAACCAATATCTGATCCAAATAGATGTAGTGATTCCCAAACTCTAATCATCCAGGAGTTTGGGACTTCAATTCCCAGAAGCTGGAGATGCTTTCGCCAATTTATTTATTTATTTACAGTATTTATATTCTGCCCTTCTCACCCCAAAGGGGACTCAGGGCAGATCACATTATACACACATAGGGCAAACATTCAACACCCATAAATACATCAAACAGAGACCGAGACAGACAGACGCAGAGGCAATTTAACCTTCTCCTGAGGGGATGTTCGATTCTGGCCACAAGGGGGAGCAGCTGCTTCATCATCCACACTGACAGCACTTCCTCATTCCAGGTCATAAATTAGTTAAACTTGCCTCCCCACTTTTATAAGTGGTACCTTATTTCCTACTTGATAGATGCAACTATCTTTCGGGTTGCTAGGTCAGCAACGAGCAGGGTTTTTTTTTTTTAATTGATGGGTGCTCACCCTGCCATGGGCTAGCCTTGAACTCATGACCTCATGGTCAGAGTGATTTATTGCAGCTGCTCAACAGCCTGCACCACAGCCCAGCCCCAATGATAAGGGATTTATTATAAAACCAGAGTTTGGGACACATTGATGTAGAAGATCCACGTAACAAAGGAGAAAAAGAAGAAACCATAAATCCTATTATTATTCCCAACTAAAGCCACTAAATCACTTGAGATTTAACTTTGTCTCAACTCACTATTCAACAGGATTCCAGCCATGTCTGAAGCCATGCCCTGGAAGTACATGAAGCCACTGTATTGCTGATGCTAAGCACGTTTCGGTTTTGCTCAGGCTAGGCAACAGGGTGCATCTACACTGCAGTTTGACACCACTTTAACTGATGTGGCCCAATGTTATGCAATCCTAGAAGATGCAGTTTTCCTGAATTGTGAGGCACCAGCCCTCTTGGGCAGAGATGGCTAAAGGGCTTGGAAAACTACAACTTCCAAGAATATGTAGCATTGGGGCATGGCAATTAAAGTAGTACCAAACTGCATTAATTATACTGCATGGATGCACCCCCAGTTTCACTTGTGATACTTAGCAGAAAGGAAAAAAAGGCAGGAAACAAGGTGAATCTGGGTCTTAAAGTCCATTAAGACGTCTGAAGCTGGATACACTGCTCTATATCCCAGGATATGATCCCACATTATCTGCTTTGGACTGGATTACAGGAGTCTACATTGCCAAATATTCTGGGATAAGACGATAATCTGGGATCAGATCCTGGATTGTTCAATGTGTTATCGAAGGCTTTCATGGCTGGAAACACTGGGTTGCTGGGAATTTTCCAGGCTATATGGCCATGTTCCAGAAGCATTGCCTCCTGATGTTTTGCCCACATCTATGGCAGGCATCCTCAGAGGTTGTGAAGCTTGTTGGAAACTTGGCAAGTGGAATTTATATATCTGTGGAATAATGTCCAGGGTGGGAGAAAGAACGCTTGTCTGTTTGGGGCAAGTGTGAATGTTGCCATTGGCCACCTTGATTAGCATTGAATAGCCTTGCAGCTTCAAAGCCTGGCGGCTTCCTGCATGGGGGGAATCCTTTGTTGGGAGGTAGAAAATGGCCCTGATTGTTTCTTGTCTGGAATTTGCCTAGTTTCCATCAGACCTCACAACCTCTGAGAATATCTGCCATAGATGTGGGCGAAACGTCAGGAGAGAATGCTTCTGTAATATGGAAAACTCACAGTAGCCCAGATCCTAGATTATAGGGCTGTGTAGAACCAACCTGAGTTTTAGGAATAGCTATCTAATCTGCTCCATGATGCACTCCATAACTGTTGTTCAGTCCGGTCCCAAAATGCAAAACCAATTGGGAAGAACATGAGATTCCTCTCATAGCTGTGTCCTCCGCTTTTTGCCTCAACTCGCTGTTTGCATTCCTCTTGGCACACACCTGCATCCTGATGAAGATGCTTGGAAGTGGCTGTAAAACAGAGAAAGTGATAAATGGGTCTGAATGACAGAGGTGGCTAGGAAGGCACATTAATACGCAGATATTTTGACAGACAAACTGAAGATGACCCGAGCTTTACATCGTTCTAGGACAAAAGGGTTGGTGCCTCAGGGTGGATTTGAACTTGGGCTACAACGAATGGTTCAGAAATGAATATACTGTATATACTCGAGTATAAGCCTAGTTTTTCAGCCCTTTTTTAAGACTGAAAAAGCCCCCCTCGGCTTATACTCGGGTGAGGGTCCTGGTTGCCTTATATTTGGGTCAGCTTATACTCGAGAATATATGGTACATTTATTACTTTTCTCTATTATTATTGGTATTATTACATTTATTATTTTTCTCTATTATTGTTGCTACTATTACATTTATTTGACTCTATTTTTATTATTATTATTATTATTAATACATTTATTATTTCACTCTGATCTTATTATTATTATTGCATTTATTATTTTACTCTATTATTACATGTATTATTTTTCTGTATTTATTATTCTTATTCTTATTACATCTATTATTTTACTCTATTATTATTAAAAGGATACATAAGCACATTTACATTGAAGAAGATGAGAATAATGATTTGATCAGAATTGGACAATCCTATCTTAAATTTGAGCTTCGTGTAAATATTCAAAAACATTTAACCTATTGATGCCTCAATTAATGTAATTTTATTGGTATCTATTTTTATTTCTGGAATTTACCACCCTCGGCTTATACTGGAGTTTTCCCAGTTTTTTGGTGGTAAAATTAGGTGCCTTGGTTCATATTCGGGTCGGCTTATACTTGAGTATATACAGTATCTATATAGCAGAGTCAAGGGGTTATTTTGCTTCTAAAATGGGCTGCATTCGCAAGAAAAAGGACAATTTAGAGCTTCTGCATCCTCAGAATTGATCAGAGTGGATGGTTGTGCAAATAATCTGAGAAGCCATAATAATGTGGCACGATTTGGCCTAGGAAGCATGTCCCAAAGCCAGTTCAAAGGGAGTCTGCATTTTGGGTTGAGGATATGATCAATGGTTTCGTCAGCTTCCTTGCACAGTCTGCATTTTGGGTCATCAGCTGATTTTTCAATCTTGGCCTGAATTGCCTTTGTCCTGATGTCTTGCTCCTGGGCTGCAAGGATCAGGTCTTCTGTCTCCTTCTTCAGGGTCCCATTCGTGAGCCAGAGCCAGGTCTTCTCCTTATTATTTTATTGTATGACACAGCAAACAAGATAGACATGCTGGATTTCATATCACAAAATCACAAGTCAAACACTTCCCAAGTGTCTAGGACTGTGTGATGTATTTTCGGATGATGCGCGCAGATCCCAGTAGGGTGGCCTTTTGCAGTTGGCAGATCGTAATTTTGTCAATGTCTATTGTTTCCAAATGCCAGCTGAGATCTTTTGGCATGGCACCCAGTGTGCCCATCACCACCGGGACCACTTGCACTGGTTTCTGCCAGAGTCTTTGCAGTTCAATCTTGAGGTCCTGATAGCGGCTGAGTTTTTCCTGTTGTTTTTGTTTGTTTTTGTTTTTGTTTATTATTATTATTATTCTTATTATTATTATTATTATTATTATTATTACAGTAGAGTCTCACTAATCCAAGCTAAACGGGCCAGCAGAAGCTTGGATAAGCGAATATCTTGGATAATAAGGAGGGATTATGGAAAAGCCTATTAAACTTCAAATTAGGTTATGATTTTACAAATTAAGCACCAAAACATCATGTTATACAACAAATTTGACAGAAAAAGTAGTTCAATACGCAGTAATGTTATGTTGTAATTACTGTATTTACGAATCTAGCACCAAAAAATCACGATATATTGAAAACATTGACTACAAAAATGGCTTGGATTATCCAGAGGCTTGGATAAGCGAGGCTTGGATTAGTGAGACTCTACTGTATTATTATTATTATTATTATTATTATTATTCTCCCATTCTGGACATTATCCCACAGGTAGGTAGCTAGGTAAGTAGGTAGGTAGGTGTGTTGTGTGTGTGTGTGTGTGTGTGTGTGTGTGTGTATGTGTGTGTATACATATACACACACACACACACACACACTCCACTGACCTCACTGCCAAAAGACCTCAGAACAAACTTCTGAAGATGTTAGCCACAGATGCAGGCAAAACATCAGGAGAGAATGCTACTGGAATATGGCCATACAGTCTGAAAAAACCCATAGCATCCCTGTGATTCTGGCCATGAAAGTCTTTGTATAGTACCCTTGGGTTGGAAAGTCTTCACTTTCGTAAAATTCGCTATTATCCATGATTTAGTGCATGCACACAAAGTCCAAGAACACATCCACAACATATATGGGGGCCATACTGTATAGAGGTTGCATAATAAAAGTGGAATTCATTCCTCTTGCGACATGGCACCAGGGTGTCCAAAGGCTTTGCAAATCTTTTCTGATTCCTCTGTTTCCAGCAGTCTTTTTTGAACTCTCCGCCTTCACAATGCTGCCAGGTATGGGTTTTATTTATAAGATATTAACTGAAAAACAATATAAATTGAAACAAACATTGGCCGAGATATGGAAAGAGGACATGAATATTAACGACTCTGACATCGAATACTGGATCAATTCAATTAAAAAAATCAAGCAGATAAGGATAAGAGAAACCCAAAGGAAAATACTGACTAAATGGTATAGAACCCCAATCCAATTAGCTTATATAACTAAATCAACCACAAAATTGTGTTGGCACGGATGTGGGAAAACTGGATCTTATATTCATATGTGGTGGGAATGTGATAAAGTACAAAAATTTTATAACAAGGTAAAGAAGGAAATTGAAGATTTAACAGGACATAAATTGATTTTGAAAAATAAAGAATTCTTCATCCAGAAATTAGATAAGAACAAAATTACTAAGGACTGGGGGGAAATTATAAAATACATGTTAGTTGCCGCTCAAGCAACAGTTGCCTTGGGTTGGAAAGAGCAAACAAAGTGGGAAGTTAAAAAATGGTATGAATACCTAGCTGATTTTATAATTCAGGATTATATCCTTGAAAGGAGAACTAAATATATATCAGGCCGAATCAAAAAGAATTGGGAGCTGAAATGGGGAAGATTGATAGATAAAGTCAAAGGACAAAGAAAATATAAAGAATTGAATCATTCTCTACTTACGATTGATCAATTAAAATAATATCTGAATGGAAGAAAGTACTGTTCCCAGAGGGAGAGGGAGGTGGGAGGGGCGAAAAACTACTGGACATAAATGGGAGATAAAAGTGGAACTAACAAGTGTAATGTTACCGAGAATATGTGATTGGATGTGTATGTTGATGGATTTTGTTGTTGTTTCACTGCTATCTACAATAAAAAACATATTTAAAAAAAACCAATGCTGCCAGGTGGCGGCTTTCTGAAGCTTGGAAGCTACTTTGTAAGACACATGCATTTAATTAGCTGATGAAGCTGTCCTGAACTGTGCTGCAGACGGGTGCTGATCTGGGATCCAGACTCGTCCTTCCACTGCTGAGTTATGGATCGTTTTAGCTGATGATGGCCTGCATTCGTCTTACAAGTCATATTGCCCTGAGCTGCTAAGGTGCAGAACGTATTGTTGTGGCTGATAGGAGAAATAACACCACAAAGAAATGCTTTTAATATAACCAGGCTTGAAGTAGTAAAGCATTAGTTGTTTCAAGCTGCATTATACGAGGTTTGAATGAAAAGTACTGCCTCCACCTTCGTTACTTTGGTTTGGGTGGGAATATTTTAATAAATCAAACGCAGAAATAATCCTTAAAATGGGCTCTTTAACTACAGTAGAGTCTCACTTATCCAAGCTAAACGGGCCGGCAGAAGCTTGGATAAGTGAATATCTTGGATAATAAGGAGGGATTAAGGAAAAGCCTATTAAACATCAAATTAGGTTATGACTTTACAAATTAAGCACCAAAACATCATGTTATACAACAAATTTGACAGAAAAAGTAGTTCAATACGCAGCAATGTTATGTTGTAATTACTGAATTTACAAATTTAGCACCAAAATATCATGATATATTGAAAACATTGACTACAAAAATGGCTTGGATTATCCAGAGGCTTGGATAAGCGAGGCTTGGATAAGTGAGACTCTACTGTACCACTATTTGCTTTTCCACATAATCACCAGACAATTGGATACACTTCTGCCAATGATGAACATGTTTTCTGAAGCCGTCACGGAAGAAGTCTACACTCTGTTTCCGCAACCGGCGTCTCACAGGACCCATCGTGCGCAGATCTTCCGATAGCCAAACAAAGCAATCATGTGACCCACACATTCTTGTGAAATGCCTATTAGGCTTGACATTTCTCTCTGAGGGATACGACGATCGTCCTGAATCAATCTGTCAACCTTTTGTTTGTGAAACTTGGTGGTTGCTGTCACAGGACATCCAACTCTTTGTTGGTCACACAAGTCAGATGTTCCCACTTCAACATCTTGAAACTTACTCACCCAATGACACACAGGACTCACATCAACACAATCCCCATAAACCGCTTACATTCTCTGGTGAATCTCCTTTGGGGTGACACCTTCTGCTGTCAAGAATTCAATGACTGCACGTTACTTAATTATTTTATTATTTTATTTACAGCATTTATATTCCGCCCTTCCCACCCCGAAGGGGACTCAGGGCGGATCACATTGCACACATAAAGGCAAACATTCAATGCCATGACATAGAACAGAGACAGAGACAAGACGCAGGCACCGGGCTGGCCTCGAACTCATGACCTCTTGGTCAGAGTGATTTGTTGATTTCCTGCAGCTGGCTTGCTTTCCAGCCTGCACCACACCCTGGTCCTGTGTCCTTAAGTCGCATTGACTGACCGTCTGCGCATGGTTCCATACTTCACACTTTAACAACACAACCGTTCAATGCTAAGGCTTCCCGCCAAATGGAACTGTAGAGGAGCGTCTACTGAACAAGCCAGGACCTGCTGCAGACCAGGACTGCCATTTGTTGAGGAGTTACGAAGGCGGAGGCATTACTTTTCATTCAACCCTCGTATTAGGCAAGAGCAAGCCAACTAGATGTGTGTAGGGCAGCTTTATGAAGCACAGACAAGGAGAATAAATCTCCTCGTTCTATCCCATGTTCACCATCGATCTTCCTTATGGGCAAAACCAAGAATCCCCCTCCCTTGGCCTCCCGAACTCATCCATCAAGTCACACTCACCTGCCCAAAGCGTGAAGCCATGCGTCTCATTCCGCCAGGTTCTCCAAAAGGGAAAGCGCTCCAGGTGGAAACTCTCCGACTTCATTTAAAGAGATGTCAAGTTTAACAACCCTGAGGAATGAACAAGAGGGGAGGAGAGGGGGAAAGGAGAACGAAAGAAAGAACGAGGGAATCGGAACAATTTCCAACCCGATCCCCATATTGACAATCTCTGCCTTTTCATTTCTTGGATGTTTGACTAATGATATCATCCACAGGGCAAGACATGTAGGAACATACAGTGGCAATATTGGTTCATGTTTACGCCAGGTTTTTCTTTCTCTTCTGAAAAAACAGAGTCTGGAAAATCTCTTTCTTAGGAATAGAAATTCTGAAATTGTTACGACAGCTATGCCAGTTGAGGGATTTTGGAAGCTATAGAGAGACAATATGGCGTAGTGATTTGAGTATTAGACTATGACCATAAAGGCCAGGCTTCGATTCCCTGACAGGCCATGAAGATCCATTGGGTGGCATACTCTCAGCCGCAGAAAACTTCAGAAACAACTTGAAGGCACACAACAGCAACATCGTCGTCGTCTCACTCGTTCAGTCGTTTTCGACTCTTCATGACCTCCTGGACCAGTCCACGCCAGAGCTCCCTGTCGGCTGTCACCGCCCCCAGTTACTTCAAGTTCATGCCAGTCACTTCAAGGATACCGTCCATCCATCTCGCCCTTGGTCGGCCTCTCTTCCTTTTTCCTTCCATTTTCCTCAGCATCATGATCTTCTCCAAGCTTTCCTGTCTTCTCATGATGTGGCCAAAATACTTCAACTTTGCCTCTCATATCCTTCCCTCCAGTGAGCAGCCATTGGGCATTATTTCCTGGAGGATGGACTGGTTGGATCTTCTTGCGGTCCAAGGCACTCTCAGGATTTTCCTCCAGCACCAGAGTTCAAAAGCATCTATCTTCCTTCGCTCAGCCTTCCTTATGGTCCAGCTCTCACATCCATAGGTTAGTATGGGAAATATCATTGCTTTCACTATGCGGACCTTCGTTGCCAGTGTGATATCTCTGCTTTTCAGTATTTTATCGAGGTTGGCCATTGCTCTCTTCCCAAGAAGGAAACGTCTTTTGATTTCCTGGCTGTAGTCTGCAGCTGCAGTGATCTTTGCGCCTAGAAATATAAAGTCTGTCACTGCCTCCACGTTTTCTCCTTCTATTTGCCAGTTGTCAATCAGTCTGGTTGCCACGATCTTGGTTTTCTTGATGTTTAACGGCAGCCCGGCTTTTGCTCTTTCTTCTTTCACCTTGGTGATAAGGCTCCTCAGCTCCTCCTCACTTTCAGCCATCAGAGTGGGATCATCTGCATACCTAAGGTTGTTAATGTTTCTTCCAGCAATTTTAACTCCAGCCTTGGATTCGTCAAGACCCACACGTCGCATGATGTGTTCTGCGTACAAGTTGAATAGGGAGGGTGAGAGGATGCAGCCCTGCCGTACTCCTTTCCCAATCTTGAACCAGCCTGTTGTTCTGTGGTCTGTTCTGAGTGTGGCTGCTTGGTCTTTATACAGATTTCTCAGGAGACGGACAAGGTGACATGCAGAGGCGGCCCAACCATAAGGCAAACTAGGCACTTGCCTGTGGCGCCAATGTCCTGGGGGCGCCATCATCCCTGTTTTCAGAGTGTTGTTCTTTATTTATTGTCCTGATTTTAGAGGGGTTTTTTTAATACCGGGGGCTA
Organism: Anolis carolinensis; assembly: GCF_035594765.1. Lineage (NCBI taxonomy): Eukaryota > Metazoa > Chordata > Lepidosauria > Squamata > Anolidae > Anolis > Anolis carolinensis. The sequence goes on along the minus strand of NC_085845.1, from coordinate 200,273,830 downwards.
TCTGGGTTATCTCAGTCCACACTGCCCTATATCCCTGTTCAATGTTTGGTGCTAAATTCACAAATATAGTAATTCTTACATAACATTACCATGTATTGAACTGCTTTTTCTGTTGATTCATTGTAAAACATGATGTTTTGGTGCTTAATTTGTAAAATCGTAATGTAATTTGATGTTTAATAGGCTTTTCCTTAACCCCTCCTTATTATCCAACATTTTTGCTTATTCCAACGCTTTTATTTTTCAGTGATTGGTTTGGGGGGGGGGGGGCAAAATTCTGTTTGCCTACACTTGAAAATTACCTAGGGCCGGCTCTGGTGACATGGTATCCCCATACCACCAAGTACATGCCACAGTTTGTTATGGTCCACACGGTCGAAGGCTTTAGAGTAGTCAATAAAGCAGAAATAGATGTTTTTCTGAAACTCCCTGGCTTCCTACATTATCCAGCGGATATTGGCAATTTGGTCTCTGGTTCCTCTGCCTTTTCTGAACCCAGCTTGGACATCTGGCAACTCTCGCCCCATGTATTGCTGAAGTCTGCCTTGCAGGATCTTGAGCATTACCTTACTGGCATGGGAAATAAGTGCCACTGTACGGAAGTTTGAACATTCTTTAGCAGTTCCCTTTTTTGGTATGGGGACAGTAAAGCCCAAACATGGAAACTGTCCATGCCTGGATACAGAATAGCATCTGAAGACAAAATAAATCCAAAGCAAGGGGACACACTTGTAGTTTGCTGAACTTAGAAAAACTTAAAAGACTTTGCAAATCCCAGTTTGAATGGAGCAGATGCTTCTGCATTGAGGTGCAAACCAGGATGTGGCTATTTCTTGTCCCCAAAGCTTTGTTCTCACAATGCCCATCTCCAAATCAGGTTCATCAGGAGTCATTTGAGGGCCATGATCTCCCAGTATAATCTGCCATGATAGTGAAGAGTTGAGCCAAATCCTGAAGTTCACAATGCTGAAGTTAAAGGGTAACAGCTGCACATGCAATGAATCAGTGGAGTGCACCTTTGTGTTTGGCAAAGGTAAAGATTTCCCCTGATGTTAAGTCTAGTCGTGTCCGACTATGAAGGTTGGTGCTCATCTCCATTTCTAAGCTGAAGAGCCGGAGTTGTCCATAGACACCTCCAAGGTCATGTGGCCATAGGCATGACTGCATGGAGTGCTGTTACCTTCCCGCTAGAGCGGTACCTATTGATCTACTCACATTTGCATGCTTTCAAACTGTTAGATTGTCAAAAGCTGGGGCTAACAGCGGGAGCTCACTCAGCTCCCCAGATCTGAACCATCAACCTTTTGGTCAGCAAGTTCAACCGCTCAGAGGTTTAACCCACTGCACTACCGGTTCCTTATTCATTTATGATCTCAAATGGTTGCTGAACCAAGGAGTCGAAAGCAAGAAAGACAACATTTCTTGGGCCAAACTGACAAGCTGCCAATGATTTATAAAACGAAAGTCTTTCACCCCATTTTTGATTCGCATTGCTTTTTAATTCCATTGAAAAGCAGTTCAAAGGGAGCAATTAGTTTTGGTGGCTTCCTGCCAAGGGGACAACCCATTTATCCGTAGCGATAGACCTCTGACTCAAAGAAGGTGAGGAGGCAAAGAAGAAAGCCATGCCAGGCCTGGGGGTTATTAATACGCCGTTTGGAGGGGGGCCATCAATCATTCCGAGCGGGAGAATGGCCATTTAATAAGCCCTGGGTGCAGTGGGACGCTCCAAGGAGTATCTCCGAGTTGGGCTCTTTGTTCCTCGCCAATGGACTGTGAGAGGCATTAATAACACAATTCCTGGAGATTACGGGCTGGACTCTGTCCAGTGGCTGGAATGTTTCCTCTTTCAAAGGCTCAAAAGGCTTCAAACTGCAAGCCATTGGCCTCCTTGGCATGATGGGTGTATCGGCATTCATTGAATTGCAGAGTTGGAAGGGATCTCGAGGCCATCTAGTCCAACCCCCTTCAACCAGGCAGGAAGACATAGCATAACATATGACCAAACTGATATGACCTCACACCCAAAAACAAACAAGGCCCCTTTCAAAATTGGCATTGCTGGGTATTTAAGCTAGTAATATATATATATATATATACACACACACACACACACACACACACACACACACAGTAGAGTCTCACTTATCCAAGCCTCACTTGTCCAAGCCTCTGGATAATCCAAGCCATTTTTGTAGCCAATGTTTTCAATATATCATATTTTGGTGCTAAATTCGTAAATACAGTAATTACAACATAACATTACTGCGTATTGAACTACTTTTTCTGTCAAATTGGTTGTATAACATGATGTTTTGGTTCTTAATTTGTAAAATCATAACCTAATTTGATGTTTAATAGGCTTTTCCTTAATCCCTCCTTATTATCCAAGATATTCGCTTATCCAAGCTTCTGCCGGCCCATTTAGCTTGGATAAGTGAGACTCTCTCTCTCTCTCTCTCTCTATATATATATATATATATATACACACACACACACACACACACACACACACACACACACTAGATGTGCCCGGCCACGCATTGCTGTGGCAAAGTGGTGGTGGTATTGGTTAAAAATTGTTGTGTAATTTTTATTTGACGTTATTTGCAATTTTTTATTAATTTTATTGTAAGTTATATTTTTATTTATTATATTTTATTTTTTTCTTGTATTATTTTTAGTTATTTTCTGTTATTATAGTATTTTATTGTATTAATTTTTAGTGTTTTTTATTATTTTTTATTGGGTTGCTAGGAGACCAAGTTGGAGGAGCTTAGCCTTCTAACTGGCAGCAATTGGATAAAAGCAATTATTCCTCTCTCTCTAATTAGGACTTTATTTTTCTTTTCTTTTTGTTGTATCAACCTAGAGGCGTGGATGATGGGTTGTGTTGTCAAATTTCGAGGTTGGGGGGCCTGTAGTTTTGTTGTTTTGTGGGTCGCCGTGATG